>NW_015665007.1:489498-494125 GCF_001515625.1 Sinocyclocheilus rhinocerous | reverse complement strand
GTAAATAGTGTAAATTACATTGCTAATGTCATAGAATAGCACATTGTAACGCAGTGTTACAACGTGCCCCATCTGCGCAACTGGAATTTAAAACTGGTTAGTGTCTTCTGCTAGTAATCAAAGCATTAAAAAAAACTATCTGAACTGATAAATAACAGATTGGAGATTAAAATAATAGCAGATTTGTCTCATTTTAAATGAATAATAAAAACTGAGATAAAAAATTTACTTAAGCCAGAATTTAAATGTTACTATGGTAAAATAAATATTCAAACCACGTGTGTTACAACTAACACCCCGTTACTTTGTGCATCGCACTCATCGCAAGTTTATTGTTAAATTGTTAAATGCCCTTACATATCTCTGTCACCATTATAAGTGTTTGATCACCACATTTGAGTGATCATTGCAAAAAATGTGTTTATGTATATATATTCTGTTTATGTATATACTGTATTCTATATATAGTACCAGTCAAATGTTTGGACACACGAATGGGAAAGTGTCCAAACTTTTGACTGGTACTGCACTATAATATACACAAAGAATATCGGCCGATATATATAGATATTGGCCTTTTTTTACTCCCTAATATCGGTATCGGTATCGGCCCCAAAAAACCCATATCGTTCGGGCTCTACTTTTTAATTAACAATGCTTTCATTTATTCAAAAGGGCCATATGTTATACTTTTATATATTTTGTACTTTAATTTTCTGCTAAAGCCCACTTGTTATAATGGTATTTGAGATTTCTTGCAGCAATAACTGTTGCAACTGTTTACAGTTTAGTTTAAAGGAATGGTTCGCCCAAAAATTAAAATGTGCTGAAAATATACTCAACCTCAGGCCATCCAAGATGTAGATGAGTTTGTTTCTTCGTCAGAACAAAGAAATTTAGCATTACATCACTTGCTCACCAATAGATCCTCTGCAGTGAATGGGTGCCGTCAGAACGAGGGTTCAAACAAATGTAGAGTTCATATAAATTTAACAAATTATTATTTTATTATTATTATGGGTTATGGACTTGTATTTCGACCAGCCTTTTTGCTCACAAGATGTTAATTGATGGACTGGAGTCAAGTGAATTAATTGTGGATTATTGTGATGTTTTTATCAGCTGTTTGAAGTCTCTTTTTCTGATGGCACCCATTCACTGCAGATGATCTGTTGATGAGCAAGTGATGTAATTCTCACATCCGTTTTTAAATGTTGACTAGTGTTTTTTTTTTCCACAAAACATTTGATCAATGATTTCACAGCAAAGAAACATGACATTAATAATATTTCCTTTGAAATGTGATACAGATTCCCAAGTGTTTTTTTTTACGGCTGAGTTACATCAACCATCTCCACCAGAACTGCATCAGGACTCTTCATACAGAGCTGATCTGACAGTTAGCTCAACGTCACGAGCTCACAGGACCTGATGTGTGACACGCAGAGAACTAACCAGAATGAATGGGGCAGAGGGAACAATAAACTAATTTGTGTATCGGATCTCTTCCTTCCTCATCTGTCTTTTCCCTTGACCTTTATAGTTGTGACATTTTGACAGTTCAAAGGTAGAAGAGAGAGGCAGAATTCTCCCATCTGAGTCTTTTCTCCAGAGAGTTTGTGTCACGGTGAGCGAGCATGAGAACGTCTTGCAATGTGCTTTGCGGTGTATGCCACTCTCATTCTTTCTTTTCCGATTTGTTTTCTTATGATCAGGCAAATGCAGAAAAACAGCATTCATTGGTAAATGGAGTTTTGATGTACTTTATCCCACTCAGTTATTAAATTGTATTTCATCTTGTTGTGGTCATTTAGATCAGTGTTTCCCAACCGGGGTGCCACGGCACCCTGGGGTGCCGTCTGTCGAGAGCAGGGGTGCCGTGTAAAAAAATCATTTTTTAATATTTTTAAATTGCTAAAATGTTCAAAAAAGCATATATTATATAATATACATTTCTGATGTCGCCAATAATTTGTGAGATAGCTAGTTATAATGGTAATTAAATAATGTTTACATATGTATAAAAGCCTACATTAAAATCTGTCATATAAATTGGTCTCTTCATTAGAAATTAGCCTACTGATTGCCACCATTGATGGACAATTTTTAATATTAAAAATATCTGTATGACAGTATATTCTGCAGTTCTTCCCTGCTGTACCAAATATCTATACTTTTCAAATTATCACGTCGAAGTTAGAAATTCAAATATTGTGACAAAATTAATTTTGTAGGGTGCCACAAGTTTGTTAAAATTTCCAAAGGGTGCCGCGACTAAAAAAAGGTTGGGAAACACTGATTTAGATGATGTTCGAAACCAAAGGTGAAATGTGTAATGATTCATTTCTCAAGGTTTTCATAATTCGGTGTAACTACAGCCAATAATTTAAGCTGAGACCTATTTTTCTGGTATAAAAACAGTGAGTATTTTTGGATGAATAAATATTTCAGTTAGAGTGACGGCAGTGAACTACATAAAGATTTAATGCATCTAAAATAAAATGGCACAACCAATTTTTGTATAATGTTACGGAAAGCACTTATTAACTGAATATTTATAAGAAACTATAAGAAAAATCTTGATGTTGCTGGCACAGAAGCTCCAAAGCTTGTGTCAAATAAACAACACATCTACTCTTTTACACTGAATCACTATATAGGAACTTGATTCATTTGTGGCCCGCGACTCCGAGATGAACATCTTCCCGCAATGAGAACATGACTCATCCACAAACGCTACCTCAGCGTGCTACATGCCCAGGCACGTGAGGCAGCGATCGTGACCATCACCCAGCGCCAGGTAACGACCGCATCCAGAAACGCTCGGGTGATACGTTGTCTATAGCAAGACCCACATCGTCTTTACAAAGACGTAACGTCAAGTTTGCCACGCAACGTCGTCTTTAAAAAGACGCACCTGAAATTGCTCTTTTAGGGAAAAAGCTCTTTTAGCGCAAACAGGGGGTAGTGCAGCCTGATGTGTGCAACCCACTCGACACGGGAAACCACCACCGCTGAAGCGCCGTACCGCCAACACGAAGAGCTCTCCAAGAGCGCGCTGAACTCGTTCAGTCTTCTTCTCTCAGTAGAGTAGTCAGGAGCAGAACGATGTGATCGCTCGGCTCCGAAGCGAAAAGCTGAATATGCGCTGCATCTGCTGCCTACTTATACTCACGCTGTGATCAGCGGCAGCTGGATGCAATAATCGCATGCCAATGTGCATTGGCTCGTTTAGTTTACACTCGAAGTAGATTGGTCTCTCTAAGCGAGATCCCAATTTCGTCGGTCATCCGACGTGACTTCGAGAGTGACCGACTGAAAGGGAACGAGGGTTACCATACGTAACCGAGACCTTAGAATGACAGCAGTGAACTACATTAAGATTTAATGCATCTAAAAAAATGGCACAACCAATTTTTGTATAATGTTATGGAAGGCACTTTTTAACTGAATATTTATAAGAAACTATAAGAAAAATGTTGATGTTGATGACACAGAAGCTCCGAAGCTTGTGTCAAATAAACAACACATTTAGCCTACACTCATTTACACTGAATCACTGTATGGGAACTTGATTAGTTTGTGCCAAAACCACCTGATCCCTGACGTCCGGAGCTTCATTGCTGAAAGGTTTCGAGTATTGAGCCTTTTTATTATACGGCTGAGAGAAAAACCTAGGTGGTTTACAAAGTTTCTTTTCGCCACCAAAACGTATAGACTTACTGTCGGTGCATTTCTATTTTGATTTGGTTCATTTATACAAACCGATTAAAATGAACCGATTCATTTGAATGAGCTGGGCTTTGCAGCGATATAAATCTCCATGAGCAATATTATGGCATAAAAATTTTGTTTTATCACACTACAACACTGCTACTTGCTGGAAATGTTGTTTATTACCGGAAATGCTTAATTTTCTTCTGAAAACAGCTGCTGTCACACTACTGGAAATGCTGATAGGTTAGTGGCGTTGTTACTGTTTACACTCTAGTAAATTAACCTAAAGATGATTTATAGTTGAATTTTGCACATTTAACTGGGGAGAGAATTCTTTTTTAACCAAAGCTGGCAGCTGTTTATTCATAATGAGTTCGCTTGTGGCCTTAAACAGTTTGTTTGTGTGAATCTGTTCAACAGTTAATGTAATTGAATTCATTCAAAACTCTGATTCATGGATTCATTTGCGTCTTCAACCAATAATGTTCACGGTCCTCATGATATTTTCCAAATATTAAAATATTTGGAAAAATTTTTTTAGGAAAATATAACTTGCTATATATATATATATATATATATATACAGTAGTGTTGTCACGATACCAAAATTTCAGTATTCGGTACCAATACCAGTGAAAATCCACGGTTCTCGGTACCAATTTCGGTACCAAAGCAAAACACAAAAACATATAATATACTTAAATAAAGCAATGGGCTGAGTCTGACCAAATGCAACATTAGATCATTGACACCAGCTAAAATATATATGACATAAACACTGTTAACCATACATTTGTACATTCTCTAACACGCATATTTCGGTTACACAGTTCATTTAAACGCCTCTGGTGTGTAAAAGTAAATACCATTATGTCCTCCTGTTTTTTACAGTAATAAAAGTTATAGGAGCA
>NW_015665007.1:486138-489109 GCF_001515625.1 Sinocyclocheilus rhinocerous | reverse complement strand
AAGCAACCCAATTCCTGCGGACTTGGCAACACTGGAAGAGGATAGCTTTCGGATAGCGCATCAAGAACCGGGTTGACCGGGTACTCGGTACCACCGGTACTTAAAAAAACCTGGTACCGTAACGTTTTCATTTTTTTAGTGCCGACTAGGTACCGAAATACCGGGTCTTTTGACAACACTAATACACAGTATATAGGTCCTGAATGACTCTGTATTTTTGAACGAATCGTTTGAATGAATGATTCATTAATTCACCCATTAGGACAGTCATTTGTCCCCACCTACTGCTGCAAAGATCTAACTTGCAGAAAGAATCACTGAACTCAATGCACAGACTGACTGTCTGTGTGCTGACAGTCTGTCCTGAACACAAACTAGACAAGTGGAATGATACAGTGTTTCACTGATGTAGATTGAAACTTTTGTTTTTATGTATACATTGCAATACAATAGTATACTATATTGTATTCTGCAAACCGCTTGATTTACAGGCATCACAGCATTCAAAAGCAGCATTACATTTTCACCCACCTCAGCTGCATACTGTTGAATTTATTCCCTTTAAGCATTCATTTAATCTCAGAATACATGAACCTGCATGTCAGCCTTTCAGGTAGCATACTAGCAAGGTTTGCCTGTGTTTCTGGAGAGTTATTCTTCACTGGATGTGATCAAACAGTGGCTTCAGGCATGCAAAAATTCAACCAGGCTGCACTGTTTGCGCTTTCGCTTTTATCACCTCAAACCAGGCGAAGACACAACCTTCCTGGTATCCTGCTTGACAAATGTATACATGATAAAATAGATAGAGCACCTGCTCTTCCCTGGAGAGATCTCTATAGCTGCCTGCTTCCTCCTCTCACCATAACTCTCAGTAAATAGGACATCAGCACTGTTTATTTCCACTGTGTTCATAGCCGACGAAAGCGTGCAGTGGAAAAAAATGGCTAAAGTCTGATTTGTGCTACCCATAACCATGGCAACCGAGCATCTCTGAACCCCAACTAGTCAGAAAGTGGTGGGAAGCTCAGAAGAATTTTTAATTTTTTTAGTGATTGTTCTTTCATATCTTTTTTTCCCCTCGTAAAATTACCTAAATGAAGAAATATGCACAAATGAGATGATTGTTGACATGTAGTAAAGGCCTGTTCACACCAAGGACACAAACTATAACG
Source organism: Sinocyclocheilus rhinocerous (assembly GCF_001515625.1). NCBI lineage: Eukaryota > Metazoa > Chordata > Actinopteri > Cypriniformes > Cyprinidae > Sinocyclocheilus > Sinocyclocheilus rhinocerous. The sequence goes on along the minus strand of NW_015665007.1, from coordinate 487,934 downwards.
ATAAAGCTAAAAAAAAAAAATCGGAGGATTAGAAATTAAATTCTAATTCTATTAATTCAAATTTTACGATAAGGTAGAGGAACGATGTTGTTGTAATCAGTGCTAATTTAGTATTGTCTAGATTCTATTATAGTTTTTATTAATATTTTGAATTATATATACAGTCATGGTCAGAATTATTGGCACCCTTGGTAAATATGATCAAAGAAGGCTGTGAAAATAAATCTGCATTGTTAATCATTTTGATCTTTTATTAAAAAAATTCACATAAATCTAAATTGTAAATATGAATGGGAATATACTTCACAGATATTTAATTTCTAGGGGTGCCAATAATTGTGTCCAACGTGTATTTGAGAAAAACATTTATTTCATAATGAGATTTTCCCCCATTTTCAATTGTTTTAGTTCAATGAAAGGTTAGATATTTGTGAATTTTTTTTAAATAAAAGATCAAAATGATTAACAATTTTCACAGCCTTCTTTGATCATATTTACCAAGGGTGCCAATAATTCTGACCACGACTGTATATATAATTTTATTTAAAATAAGCTTTAATAAAAAATAAAAATTTATTTATTTTTAAATGGTTTTAGTTTCAGTTCTAGTTTTAGTTAACTATAATAACCCTTGCTGGAATCACTTTTCATAAAGATTTTTTTTCCAGCTAATGAACGATAAAAGAATTGACAGCCACTTGACTTTAAAAAGCTCAAGCATTTAAAACGGTAGAGGACAAAACTGCAGCACGCGCTCATAATAAACATAACTTTATCATCTGTGAGTGTGGCTGCTAATGTAGCTATTGTTATAGTTACCTAATGGTCCTTAAGAGTATAGACAAATAAAGTTAATGTGTATATAATAGTATAGATAATTTGATGCATAGGATTTTTGATGGTAGACATTGGTATCTTGGCATTTTGGAGCACATATTGAAACATCAATATTTGATTTCATCTCTTTTGAAGCACTAGAGGAGAAGAATCTACAAAACAGGAGACTTCAGCTAAAACCTTCATTTGCTCTCCATTTAATATCATTGAAACAATTGAGATATTAAAGAGGTCTCAATTGTGATTTTTCTCTCCTACGGGAGAGCGCATATGGAACTGGCCGGCTGACATAGCTGGACCTGATTAAAGCTCCTCTGATCGTTATGTTTGCTAATCATAAACTCCTCGCTCCAGTCACGTCTGCTGTGCCAGGCCTGAGGATTCTTTAAATATCAGCTCCTGAGTGGATCGTTTCATAGGCTGTATGGTCATAGCTGTTAAGTTAACAGTCATGAACTCCTATGAACATTTCATGAGCCTGTCCCTGATATATTATGTATGCAAATGAATATTGGTTACAGATCGGAGATACTTAATGCTGCTTAATGGGCAATCTTTATAATATAGTGGTCATTTTTAATGGCTCTTTATAGGTGTGTAAATGCTGATGGTGCCTGTGAAATTGCATATCAGCTGATTTATTTGCAGATAAATTGAGGCCGTGAAATCCATTTTCACTTTCAAGCTCAGGCTAAACACATCCATGATGTTTTAGTGTTCCTGGGACAATTAAAGAAGTAGGTAAAAATCATATACTGTATTAATAACCCTCAACCTAAGATTATTTTCCAAGCCTTAAGCCATTTGAAGTCTTAAGTAATTTTTCATGTAAATTCTCCTGACTCTCCTTTTGTGTTTCTTGAATGAAAGCATCTATCTATCTATCTATCTATCTATCTATCTATATCGCCTCCCTTGCTTCCCCTGAGGAGGAAACGCCCCTGAATATATATATATAT
>NW_015665007.1:482416-486128 GCF_001515625.1 Sinocyclocheilus rhinocerous | reverse complement strand
TATATATATATATATATATAGAGAGAGAGAGAGAGAGAGAGAGAGAGAGAAAGAGAGCAGTTAATGTGGATTGAAATAATGTTTTACTCTATTTTATTGTTTAACTGTATTTCTTTAGTTTAAATCCCAGCCAGGTCAGTTTGTTAGCATGTATGCCGTCACTGTTTCCAATTGCCGCAGCAGTCCTGTTCCTCCTGTCATTTTCTCATTGCTTTGACATTAGATCTCAAGTCTTATGATTACAGTGAACCTAAACCTAGGTCTGAAGACTGCAAGATAATTTTTCTCTGAAACGAGAAAGCAGGAAGCGTTTCAGAGAAAGGAATGCTGGTATTTTAAAGTGAGGAGTTTGTTTGGGTTCTTCTGAAGCCGACATCTTTGTGATGTGGTCGATATAGTTTAGGCTTAATATGTGTAGAATTATCCCCACCATAGAGAAAACAATGTAAATATGACATCTAAGAAAAAGAGGGCGAATTAAAATAATTAGTGGTTAATTAATAATAATTATTTTTAAAAGCTCATTATCATTACAGATGCCACATATTAAAAAGCGTTACTTAATTACTTAATTTCCTGTTAAAATAAATAATAGAAAAACAGTAAAATGTCTCTATTTTGTTGATGAATTGTCCACAAAATACAGATATTTCACATGCTTATGAAAAAAAAAGATTAAACTTTTATATTGCAAATGTATTACTTCATGCAAATTTAATGTTCAAAAATATTCATAGCTTATCTTACTGTGGCTGAGCTTATCAGATCACAGACAGGTTATGCTCGCGATGCCATCAGCAAAAGCTCTACAACTTCCATTGAGTCTGGAAGCAATCTGCAGACAATGTGTAGACTTTAAATGACATACTGCATGTTTACGAATACATGTTTTCGAGCCAATGCATGATTTGCATGCCAATTGAATGTTTTCATTTTGCCAAAATCTACTTTGAAGTGTCTGGGTATGTTGTCACGGCAACTGCTTTTGTGTACAGACAAGCTAGCTGCGCACCATTACATATCGCTGGTGGTTTATGACACATTCATTCATTCTAGCATGTGTTCCTGGGGAACAGGGTTTGATTACTACATTGTAAAAGCTGTAAGGTACTACAAGTATTCCTGAATGGCTGAAAACGAAAGTAGCAGGAGTTTTCACAGACATTCATCTGTATGAAAGGGCAGTATATTTAAAAAATAATTGAAAAAATCTCTATGACAGCCTTGGTTGCACTTTATGCAGTTATTAATTCAGCATTTACCAAATGTGCACTAAAACTATAAAGTATCTCAAGTCCACCTCCCAATACCAATGTGGCCTTTATGTGAGCTTCCAAAAAGTCTGATCATTTAAGCAACGCTCATAAAAGTTACGTTTTTGCTCATAAATGTCTTGACCATAATGTTTAATTACCTTTCTATCTCCAACTTAATTTTTGCTTCAAGTGCCAAATCAGCGGATTCTAGATTGAGCGGTTCTGCTGATATTTACCTAATTTCTTCCCTCAGCATTCCTAGCTATTTTTGGAGAGAAATGGAACCAGTAAACTAAAACTTCCCAATGCCATTGTGTTTAAATAAATAGTTAATCCAGAAATTTAAATTTGCTGAAATTTACTCACTCTTGGGCTAATAAATAGCAAATAAATGGTTGTTTCATTTAAATATTTCAATTAGCATCAAGATATTTTAGGTGAGTGTTTTGAGCTGTAGCGACTCTCAACTGGTAATCTAGACACTGAAATTCTATGCAAATTAACAGAGATGAACTGTTCACTGTGAGTGATTCCTGTTTGGTCTGAGAGAGAGTGCTTTCTTTTACCATGAGTGTCTAATCTTTGATTTTGTGCTTTCATTTACCTCTTGTCGCACAGTGGATGTAAATTACTCCCGGGATCTGAGCATGCAATTAAACACCTCACTTTAGAGTGGGATGAGCTCTGTGATTAACGGAGAAGCTGTGTTGAATGAGCAGGCCTTGTCTGGCAACACGCTAACACTTCTGCACAGGTTTCCGTCCTTTTTGTTCTGGTGTATGACTTATTAAAAGTGAAGATGTTAAATGATACATTTCACAATTTAGCAATAACAGAAAGCAAGAACTGCACTGTTCATTTAAGAAAATTGTTATTTTATGTCTTGATCAACACTAGGATTAATCATGTAGTCATCGTACTAATTAGTAAAAACAATGGCTGGTGACAAAGCATGCAGTGCACACACTGGAAGAAAGAAATATCCCACTCTTTTAAAAGAAGAGCAGACAATTGGATATTTTTACTTATTCAGAAGATTGATTTTAGCCATTAAAAGTGAATTAGTTTTTTATGATTCTGGACTTGATTCTGTGACTACAATTGAAGGAAAAAAAATCTCTAGAGTCTCATTGGTATGCTGTTACTCTTCACTGAGTTTTCTTTAAAACAGAAGTAAATCTTATTAAAACAGTGAAACTGCCTTTTGGTTGAACGACTGTGGGACATTGTTAATTGCAAATTGGAAAGCAAATTAGGTTTGATCAAAACAGACTGGGCTAAATTCGGTGATCATTTCTAAATTGATGTGCAGTGTAGCTCATGTTGATCTTTTTTATGTCTAAAATATATGCAATGGTCACAAATAATATATATTGTATAAAATTGTGTCCTGACATCAAACTCAGTATATCGATTATGCCAGGGCTTCGAAGAGTGAAGTTTAATTAACTGTCAAACTTCCACTTTCTTGTTTTTAGCTTTTTTTTTTTTTTTGAGAACCCCTCAGCATAAAACTTTTATAAGTAAAACAGTTATTGGTGTGCCACTGGGTTCAGCTTTAGGTCCAGATGTGTTTTCAGCTGAGACTTCAGAGACACTTTTTTTCCTGTTCATTCTTCATGCTAATTAGTTTTTAGGAAGTCAGACAGATGCTGCATACCTTCCTGTCATAATGATTCATTTAGGTTGGCATTAAAGCAGGACCTTGTTCTATTGTTTTTGGTGAATAAATACTCATTTGCGCCATTGTTGTACAGAAGATAGTAGTAGTTTGTGTCATCTGCTGTCTACTTCTGACAGTACGGTCCTTTTAAAGTGTTTATGTGAGGTTTCCTTTTATCAAATGCATGTTTAATGTGACAAACTGTCTTTGTATGCTATTATAATTGATTTAACATGCTGTACATTGCTATACTCTATAATTGTTGCTGCTGTCTTCTTTACTGTCAGTCATTGCACACATTAGGATGTTATAAAAGGCTGAGGAAACTGACTGATGGACGTTTTCATAAATAAAACGCTTGTCTTTTTTTTCCCACAGGGACTGTTTATTGCTTCCTCGACTGCCTCTCGTCATGCTGTTTTGGTCCGTTAGAGAGTACAGCTCTAACACATCCATGCAAATCACTCCTCAAATAAAGGCTGAAAAGAAAGTGTGGTTGTCATGACGCCCATCAGCTGTTCAGCTGAGAAATGAGTACAGTAGACTGTCAGTCAAATCAAAACAGCAGGGCAATTAGATAGCAAGTTCATTTAAGCTAGCGGTTCAGAGCTTGTTTTGTTTCAGGACTTAGAACATTGACAGTTTTGGTTTCTAAATGTTTCTTGAGTTTTAATGGTTTCATGCTCTTGGAAACCAATAATTCACTTTACAGAACATATTGTGATTGCCACAAACCTTTTATCATCATAACAGTTGAACCCATATTTTATTTCATTTAATTTTATTCTTTTAT
>NW_015665007.1:479691-482276 GCF_001515625.1 Sinocyclocheilus rhinocerous | reverse complement strand
AATCAAATATAATTTCATAAATTGCATAAACAATTATGAACAAAACAACATCATGTATATATGCATTGCTTAATACAAAGAGCCGAATCGCCATTCACGCAGATTGCATTTAAAAACATAAGAGACGCAGTAAAAGGGAATAAACCTCCACAAATTGGCGATGTGTTTTCTAAAAGTTTAAACTGTTTTAACTTTGCATGGCTACATCTCTTGTGTGAGACGCGAGTGCAGCAGTCCTATAGCAGTCCTATTTGTCTGTCTAATGCAGACACAGAATATGCAGAATGCAGAATATGCATCTGTGTGAATGGCTTGTTTTCGGTTTTCACCTAATCAAGATCTTCTCCGCATTGAGCTTCTATATTTCTCTAATATTTTGAATGCATAACACAGCAGTGGCGCATCTCGTGGGCTAGACTAACAAAACATTAAAATGCAACAACATCACTTACATCATCACTGCATCTCGTACGCCACTGATGACGCTCCCTGACATTCAAATGCAAATGTTAATTTGAAATTCGACTAATATTCTTTACCGTAGATAAATATCGATACCGTTTTATCGCCCAGGCCTATCTCAAACCATTTTTGTCACAACCCACCAGTTGAGAATCAATGATCTATGGGATCTGAGGCGTGACAAGAGTTAATCCCCGTCTGGCAACAAAAATTCACAACAAGTTAGACAGAGTTGTGGACTCTGGATAATGTTGTAAAATAATCCTCAAGAAGCAGGGGTCTATTTTCCACATGTGTGCATCGCTGCTCTCTGAAGAAGGTGCCTAAAGTCTTCCCATGTGCTCGAGACAAGTCTTGAAATCTTTAATTTCATGCTTGCTTAGTCCACAGAACACAAATATTGATTGGTGTTTATAATTCCCAAATGATTATAGTTATTGTTTATGACCGGAAGAGGACTAGAAGGATTTGATTGTTGAAACATCTGGTTTTTCAAGGTTTCTTTGAGTTTAGTTAAGCTATTTGTTGGCACAATTGGTTCACTTGTGTTTGTCTGACGTCAAACAGATGCTAAAAGCTTTAGAAGGAAAGCACTCCTTCTTGTTACTTAAAATGAGTCTAATCTATTTTTTCCCTTGTCCTTTTCCCTTCTCTTTCTTTCTCTTCTCCTCCAGCTGGTTGGTGGTGAGTTTGACCTGGAGATGAACTTCATCATCCAGGATGCAGAGGCCATCATCTGCATGTTGGAGCTGCTGGAACACTGTGAAGTCACATGCCAGGCGGAAATCTGGAGCATGTTTACCGCCATACTGCGCAAGAGTGTCCGCAACCTGCAGACCAGCACTGAGGTCGGCCTCATTCAGAGGCTTTTGCTCAAAATGAGCTCTGTGGATGACATGATCGCAGGTGAGTGGTCTCGACCTGACCCTCTTCCAGAGTTTAAGAATTGACCTCTTGTAAAACCCATTTCTTTCTATTTCCCCAAAGCTATATAAATGGTTCAGAAAATGTTTAAACAGCTCTGAAATGAAAGATGTGCAAAAATACAGTCAGAACAGTCATACTGTTTTTTGTTGTTGTTTTTTTTAGAAAAAGGATTTTGCAAATTGTCACTGAAAAATATCCGTCTGCTCATTTTATATGGCTTCTGAAGACTACTTTTATGTAGGGATGCACCGAATGTTCGCATTATTTGGCCGAAAATAGCAAAAAAAAGCTCTTTCGGTGTTCGTCCGAATAAGCAAAATGACTGAATAAATTGTACCGAACAATGACGTGACGCGAATAGAGGCGCACACTAATGCAGCAAACATGTCGCAGTGTGGGAACATTTAAAGCTGTCCGAAAACAATGCAAAAAACATTACAAGCACCGACAGCGAGAGACTGTTTAGTACTGCATCGCATGTCTTTGATGAGAAGAGGAAGGGTGATTGTTGCAGGTTACTGTATGATGATTGAAATCGCGAAATGCCCTTAAACAATTAAATAAACTGCAGAATGTTACGAATTGCATGTATTCAAACAGCGCTGCACGAGCTCGCGGCGGCAGGGTTCAAAGTCCAAAGCACGAGGAAAATCTGCGCTGAAACCGTGTTACTTGTCAGCTGCTCAGTAACATTTTTATGAATTTTTACAAGGCATGTGACAATGCGATACGTGCAACAAACGTCTTCCCAAATTCGTAATGAGAATCATTTGTCAACAAAAAGATGCACTGAGGTCTTCCTGCGTGTTTCTGCCAAAATAAAAGCTGAGAAAAAGCAAGAACTCCATCAACATTAATAAATGTTATTGTAATTTTACTGTTGTTCTGTAAAATAAAATAATTACAAAAAAGAAAATAATAATGAAAATAATAATTACAACTGCTCTATTAATACATTTATTGTAACATTTACACATAGTGTTCAGACTGGGATCTATAATATTTTCTAATGTTTTAGAAAGAAGACATTAACGGATAAAGAAGTCTCTTCTGCTCAGCAAGGCTGTATTTATTTGTACGGTAGAAGACAAGAAGGGGGTCTAAAAAATGGCCAAAAAATATTATTTTACTAACTTATTAATTTTAAGTTAAGTTGTGTTTTATTGGTATAATGTCTGCTAGAATGTTAAAAAATG
>NW_015665007.1:476778-477197 GCF_001515625.1 Sinocyclocheilus rhinocerous | reverse complement strand
TCGTCAGTTGCTCAGTAACATTTTTATTAATTTTTACAAGGCATGTGACAATGCGATACGTGCAACAAACGTCTTCCCAAATTCGTAATGAGAATCATTTGTCAACAAAAAGATGCACTGAGGTCTTCCTGCGTGTTTCTGCCAAAATAAAAGCTGAGAAAAAGCAAGAACTCCATCAACATTAATAAATGTTATTATTGTAATTTTACTGTTGTTCTGTAAAATAAAATAATTACAAAAAAGAAAATAATAATGAAAATAATAATTACAACTGCTCTATTAATACATTTATTGTAACATTTACACATAGTGTTCAGACTGGGATCTATAATATTTTCTAATGTTTTAGAAAGAAGACATTAACGGATAAAGAAGTCTCTTCTGCTCAGCAAGGCTGTATTTATTTGTACGGTAGAAGA
>NW_015665007.1:475328-476713 GCF_001515625.1 Sinocyclocheilus rhinocerous | reverse complement strand
ATTTCGGCCTTCGGCCCAGTGTTTCATTTTGTTTGGCTTCGGCCAAGAATTTTCATTTCGGTGCATCCCTATTTTTATGGTGCTTTTGTTGATGGTGTTTTGTTATTTGGAGCTTGACAGCTGTGAACTGACACTATGAACTGCTTTTGTATGAAAAAGATCTACGTAAATATTCTTTAAAATATCACATTTTTGGACATGAGTGTGAGTAAATAATGACAGTTTTTAGGTTGGCTATTCATTTCAATTGAACTCCAAAAGAATTAGTAATCGAAACGTTTCCATACCACATACAAAATAAAATAGCATTTAAAAAAAAAAATAGCATTTTATTATTTATTTTTAATTTAATTCTAATTTTATTTTTTATTTTTAACTTTAAAATAACATTTATTATTTTTTTATTTTATATATTTTTGTATTTTTATTTTTTAAATAATTTTATTTATTTATTTATTTTTTGTGTGAGTAAATAATGACAGTTTTTTTTTTCAGGTCAGCTATTCATTTAAATTGAACGCCAAAAGAAGTAGCAATCAAAACGTTTCCATATCACAAACATAAATGTGATCATTGGCTATGAAGTTCAACTGTGATTTTGCTTAGTTTCTTAAAAAAAAAAATTGGTATTTTAGGTTGAGATTTGAGATCAAGCTGTGTTGTTGCAAAGGAGATTTATTTGAACCTTATTGCATATTAAATCAAGCTTGTTGTTTGGTAACACTGCTTTGAACAGCACGTGCAAGATATGGGCAAAGTCTTCCATTTTTTCCAGATTTCCATTTTTTTTTAGACGTCTGAGAGCTGTGTGAATTGCTGTGAGTGAAAGAAATGTGGATTAAACAACAATCTTCTCAGCAGTGGAATTCATCAGGCTTAGGCAGAAGAGAAACCGAGAGAAAAATCTCATTAGTTGCACCGTCTGGTAATGAGATTGAGTGGCAGTTTAGAGCAATATTAAATTTTAGTTACCGTTTATGAATGAAGAAGAATTATTATTTTTTGATTCATTCCATCTGTATTTCAAGGGCAACATGTTCCTCTGTCTGCATACATTAAATGCCATTTTTCACAATCAAAATCCTCTAAGAGGCAGAGGCTGTGAATTGCCTCACGGAAGGTTTTAATCAGCAGTCTTGATGAAACTCGAAATTACAGTGTAAAATGGCATTAATTAGCATAAATTCTCATGTTGTCCTCGCAACGGTGAGTGTGTAACTGTAGGTGCTGTTTATGAACCATAGACGTGTGCGTGTGTGTTTTTTAGTGTTTTTTATTTTAATATATTTTAAAAAGCATTTTATTCTTATGATGACAAAGCTTGATTTTTAGCAGCCATTACTTTAGCCTTCATATCTGCCATAATATCTTAATTTAATTTTTAT
>NW_015665007.1:471343-474758 GCF_001515625.1 Sinocyclocheilus rhinocerous | reverse complement strand
TGACATATTGTTTTAATTTAATATTTAACAATTCGATTTTCATTCAACATTGTACATTCCATTTGATAAGTCTCTTTCATGTAATACTTTTTTTTACACTTAATTTAACATTAACTTTAACAGTAAATTTAAACCTTTTTTATGTTTAACTAAGTTATATTGAACAATGGAAGTTCTCCAAGGACCTGCCGAGTTATGCCATCACACTCAGGAAAGGTGCATTCTGGGGGTCTGTCTGCCATGGTTTGATCCTTCCACATGTCTTTATGTGAAATTGCTATTTTGTGATGTGTTATGATATAATATCTTGTGTATGTTGCACACACACCTGCACTGTGGGGAATCCAACTTTACATGCACACTGTGCCCACTTCACTTAATCCAGATCTAACGTCTTCTCTCTTTTTTTTTTTTCTCCATGATGAACAGACTTGCTGGTGGATATGCTGGGAGTTCTGGCCAGCTACAGTATCACCGTCAAAGAACTCAAATTGCTCTTCAGCATGCTGAGAGGAGAAGGAGGATTGTGGGTAAGCCACTGAAAATGAGTGAAAACTCATGTAGGGCTTCTGGGGCTCCAAGGGGTTGTTAGCTTCACCGCTTTTGGAGATCGTTGAGCCTTTGTAGACCTCTAGAGCAATAAACCGCAGAACAGATCAGGCCTGCCCAGGTATCGATTCACTGTTCTCTCGAGTGAGGGATATTGACTGAACATCGAGTGCTGGCGGACACCACAGTGAGGATGTTGTGACAATAGTTATCAGTTTTTGGATAGAGTGAAGTACCCCTCTGGAGTCAAAAAGCGAGACTCGTGCGAGGACTTGGCCTTTAATGAAACAATTAGTTATGGGACACGAAAATGGAATGTTTTGATCAGCATGTGTTTTCATTATCTTGTCAAAACAGGTGAGAATACGACAGATTGGATCAATGTTCTTAAATCAGAACTGATTTAGTGAGGCAAAACGTTAAATTTAAAGTTGAACATTTCAGAAGTTCTTGCTGAGAAGATCCTGAGGGATTTTAGTTATGGTGATTTGGTTTTTCCTTAAGTCACTTGTCTTACCTCTCACGTACTTCTGTCTTCCACAGCCAAGACATGCAGTCAAACTGCTCTCAGTTCTGACTCAAATGGCACAGAGACACGGACCAGACACTTTCTTTAACTTCCCTGGCCGAAGTGCAGCTGTGAGTGACCCCCGCTTTTTAACCTTTTTTGCATTTCCTTTGAATGCATATCTCAGGTGTTGTGAAGTTAAATTAAAAGTTGTTTTGAAATGGTTATTTTCACAGTATGGTTAACTAATAAATAACCAATATTAAATCACAAAAATTTTTTTGTCTAAATAAATAAATACAAAAATGTAAAGCAATCCGCTACAAATAAATATCACAACATTTATAATGCAGACAACTGTTCAAAAATTTGAGTCGGTAAGGTTTTTTTTAATGCTTTCGAAATAATTGTTTTAAGCTGATCAAGCCTGCATTTATTTGATCAAAAATACTGTGAAATGTTATTACAATTTAAAAGAACGGTTGTCTGTTTTAGTATGTTGTAAATTTTAATTGCAATGGCAAAGCTGAATTTTTTTAGCAGCAATTACTCAAGTCTTACATGATCTATCAGAAATCATTCTGCTGATTTGGAATAATAATAATAATAATTCTTATTATCAATGTTGAAAAAATGGTGCCTCTTAATATTTTTATGGAAATTTTTCCAGTATTTTTTAATGAATAGAAAGTTCAATTTAGCATTTACTTTAAGTCTTCAGTGTCACTTTTGATCAATTCATCCTTGTTGATTAAAGTATTAATGTCTTTCAACAAAAGAAAAATCTTACTTACCCAATTTTTGAATGGTAGTGTACATTGACAAATGCTGACATTTATTTTGAGATTTAATAAGGATTACATTTAACAGTTTGATTATATTTTTTATTAAATCCTTAGTGCTTTTAAAGAATAACTTTAAGTGCAGCAAAAGTAAACTAAAAGTAAAATTAGAGTGTGCATGTCTATTATATGTATATATACAGTATATCCAATTTCGACCAATACTAGTACATTTAAAAACTGATATGGTGCTTGTGACTATTTTACATATATTTATTTGACTGGCTATTTGTATTTTGTGAACAATAACTTGATGGTATAAATTGTTTATTTTTTTGAAGCGCTGGATGGATATAAACAAATGTCTAGCATGTTAAAAGGTTTATACATAACATATACAGACTACAAGACATTTTTGCCCTCCGTTTTTTTTGCCAGGCGATTGCGTTACCTCCCATTGCTAAATGGCCTTATCAGAACGGCTTCACCCTCAACACCTGGTTCCGCATGGATCCTCTGAACAACATCAACGTGGACAAAGACAAACCCTACCTTTACTGGTGACTGCATTTACAGCCTACTCTTTAATGCGGTTATATATAACTTTGTCAACTCATAGATAAAACTTGCTTAGCAGAAAAGAAAATGACCTTCAGCGCCTGCTTCTGTAAGTAAATTAAACTGAGTGGCTTTGTTTTAGTGTTTAACACAGAGAGAGAGAGAGAGAGAGAGAGAGAGAGAGAGAGTTCTGGCTGCTTTGCCACTTATATAATGAGCTTTGTTAGAGGATTTTGTTTTTTGATGATGTGGTGGATTATGCAAGCATAAAAGGGAATTAGGTCAGATTCTGCTGATTAAACCAATAGGTGTTTGAACCCCAGGGCAGAATGTTCTGGAATCACTGGAAAATCTCTGCAGAGGGGCAGTGGGGTGGAAATAGACATTAATTTGGGTTTTTAATGTCAGCCAGGCAAAAAGAGCATCATATGTAGAGACTTGTGGGTAATTAGAGCTCAGATCAATAGCGCAGACGCGTGTTTATTGGCCAGGATTCCAGGAGCGAGGGAAAATGTTCCTCGAGGGAGAAGGAGTGAGTGTGTTTTGAGAGAGAGAAAGAAGGACAACATCCATTTTTGAACATCCATTAAAAAAAAAGCGTTTCTTAAATGTTCTTGAGTTCACAATATTGAGTTCAGTTCCTCCATACATTATGTAGATCCAGGCATTGAGAAACTGCCCCAGACTTTGTGAGGAGGTTACAAAACAGCATTGTTGAAGGCTGCCATGCTAATAACACTAGCTACCGTTTGAAAGTGAGCACTGGGTCCTGCTTGCTGTTGTGCTGCCAGAGCTGTAGCCTGGAGCTGCCAAGAGCAGGACCGCTCACACAAACTCAGAGTTCAGTCTGTGCATGATACAGATTCGGAATAAAAGGAGATGTTTCGCAAAGAAAAACAGAGTATTGATTCACATTGAGAATCACACTCATTCTCTGCTCTTGAAGACACTAAAACGCTCTCTTGTGCTGTTAGTTTTCTTATATGTGTAACGAATCCAATCCACTGAAGGCGAGTTG
>NW_015665007.1:470168-470884 GCF_001515625.1 Sinocyclocheilus rhinocerous | reverse complement strand
GGCCATATTGTGAAGAATCTCCTGAGTGTGATGATGATGTATGATGTGAGCAGGCTCTGGCTTGGCAGACGTGACGTGAAGAGGACCTGGGGTAGCAGACATGACGTTAGCAGACTCTGGCTTGGCAGACATGATGTGATCAGGCTTTGACTCAGTAGACGTGACATGAGTAAACTTCGACTTAACTAGACAAGAACAAACCAATGGGGAACAAGACACATGACTAAGACAACCAATCAGAACATGACACAATGAACAGAGGAACCAATGGCATGACTACATGAGGGCAGGGAAGCATGACACAAACAGCATAAAACAATTACAAAATAAAAGACATGAAAATGACAAAACCCAAACACCACATTACATTATGTGACGGTGAATACTTCTATTGTGGCGAACAGAGAACACAAAACTGTCTTTGACATTTGACATACAGTAAGATATCTTTACTCGCTCCTCTGTTTTGGAACAGAAAACTAGTTAATGCATATCAAGAAACCTACATACTGTGCTAAAAACATTGTAGACCAGCCTAAGCTGGTTTTCTGGTTTTCAGGTCTGGTCAAACTAGTAGACCAGCTTAAAACCAGCTAAGGCCAGCAAAACAAGTTGTTATTAGAAAGCTTAAGATGGGATTTTCCCTGCCCTGCTGAAGTAGAACATCAGTTTATGATGTTATGATGAGCCTAAGATGTTGTGCTGGTTGTAGCTGG
>NW_015665007.1:440589-469997 GCF_001515625.1 Sinocyclocheilus rhinocerous | reverse complement strand
CTCTCTCTCTCTCTCTCTCTCTCTCTCTCCTACTAGCATCTGTAGTAATCTGCTGATTGTGTTGTGAAGGAGTAAGAATTGAGTGGATGCACTTGTGAATTTTCTTGCTGTGATGCTCAGTGAAAATCACGAAGCTGTGTCGGAAAATGCATGATCCAGTTAACTGGGCTAAATATGTTTACAAACTGTTACTAAACCCCAGGATATAAGATAACTGAGGCCATTTTCTGTATTTGTTTTTGTTTTGTTGAAATCTCTTGGAAATCACTGCACAGCTGCTGCAGTTTTGAAACATCTGTCTAATAAATGATTTCCTTGTTTCTACTCAATGTTTAATGCTCTTAGCTGGTGTAATCTTTATAAATGTTAATTACTCAAACTTGCTCTTTTGAGCCTTAAGGGATTTGCCAAGGTCGTGAAAGTCTTTGCCAAAATTAAATCTTACAGTTTAATCGTACATTCATGGGGGCAAATTAGCATATTGTGTGAAACTGTGAGTTGATGTGCAACATAAGATGATAAAACTTTGTGTTAAATGCTAAATAAAATAAAATAAATTAAAAACGTAATAATAAAAATGTTAATAATAATAAATAATTATAAATAATTTATAACAAACAAATAAATGGGATGAGCACTTTAAGTGGGAGACAGATTTTAAGAAATTCAATTTAATGTTTTAATTTTCATGTGTTTAGTGGAATAATGTGCAGATAAGCGATGTGATTCAGACTTCTTGTGATCCAATTTATGATTAAAACAACAGTTCATTGTTAGTTTAAGCAGCCAGATGCAGTTCTTTGGATTAATCAGATTTTCCTCTATCATGCACATGTAAATGAACCGTTTAATTCTTCTGATCTCCAGTGGTTTAGACTTATATAGGGTTTTTATTTCTTTTTCTTTTCGTCTTCCTAATAACAGCTTTGAAATTTTGATTTAGTGACTTAATATAAGCGGTAACAGGCTTTATAGCAACTCTATTAGATTTTTAATGTGGTTTTGTTTTGAGGATAAAAAAAAAAAACTGCAGAAAGGTTGCAGCAGCAGAATGGCAATAGAGCAATATCATAGTTCATGCATATATGTATGTATTTTTCAAAATAGCTAAATGGATATGTTAGTCATGTTGTTTTAAAAATGAACTAGTATGAAAGAGAAAATGATTAAGAACAGCTCTGTTGCGTGTTACGTTGCTTTAAAAATATACAACAAGCAGTATGCTTCTCGTCCTGAAAGGTGTGAGCTTCATTCCAGAGTGTGTTTGAAACACTGCACCATATCGTGACTCTTTCGTGTGGTGGCACATTGACAGAAATGAAATCTGTAATGACCCTTGTCTCCTGCTAAGTAAACCTGCCTTTACTTCCTCACTACTTTCATTTCCTGTCTGCCTCTCTCCTCTCCTCTCCTCTCCTCTCCTCTCCTCTCCTCTCCTCTCCTCTGACTCAAGATCTGATGTATTATTTATATCTAAATGCAAATTTTACTGCATTAGACCTTCTGCTGGCTGCCCATGAAAACGGTTTTGGGTTGAAATGTGTGCTTCCAGTGACCGAAAAGAAAAATACAGTTATTTAAAAAAAAAATAATAATAAAAAAAATGAAATTCTATATTTTTTCTGATCTTCCTGATTTCATAGACTATTGCAGCATTTAGCCTTTAATTTAAAAGGTTTTGATGATGGAATTTGGTTGGAATTTGCATGTAATTCAATTACTGTTATATTAGTGCTGGGCGGTATACCGGTTCATACCGAATACCGGTTTTTATTTTTGTTATGATATGAATTTTGAAAATACCGCAATACCGGTATGGAAAAAAAATACCGTCTTGTACCATGAAACCGGTATAATTTTGAAAAATACCGTGATATACATTTTTGGTCATACCGCCCAGCACTGTTATATTATCAGTCTTTTATATAATTTTTATGATGTATAAATGCAACTTGACAGTGTATCTATCTATCTATTTCCCAAACCTATAATTCTATTCCTAGAATAGCAAACACTGATAAATCACTGATTGTGCAAGAGAATAAAATGAAAATGAAATGAAAAGGGTTTATTTTGTTTTAATGCTGACTAAATCACAATGTAATAACTTTTTTCCTTCTCTAGTGGTACATGATTAGCATCGTTCACATCTACAACCGCTGGAGGAACAGTGAGATTCGCTGCTACGTAAATGGACAGCTTGTCTCCTACGGCGACATGGCTTGGCACGTCAACACCAACGACGTAAGACCACTGTGTTATCACTCCCTCAGTCTTAGCTGCCGGATGTTTAGTTTAGAGTATTATCATCACCACTGTGTGCACAGTGTGAAATTAAACTATGAAAGATGCATTGATTTATCACATTTTCAGAATACATAAATGACGAGTGCATGCTGCAAAAATCCTTTTCTTAATCAGTAGTTTGTTTTTTATGTATATTTTAGATATGCCTTTATATATGTTTATATATGAATAATTAGTTATTTAAATAATAGTAAAAACATTTTTTTGAAATATTGGTTGTCTCCCTCTCTCCCTCTCTATATACTGTATGTACATGCTGGGTAGTAATTGATTGCATGTGATCTGGATTATGTAATCAGATTCCAAATATTAAGTACTTAGATTATATTACCTTTTAAAATACTTGTAATCAGACTACAGTTAATTTTTGTATTAATTACATGATTACATATTATTCACACAATATCAGTAAACTGTTGATAATTTATTGATTCTCCCTAATTCTTCTTTTTCATATTTTAAATGTACCTTTTTAAAATAACCTACCACTTATATACATTCAGAAAGTCTTCCAGTTTTGTGAATATTCACACAAAGACCGGTCACTAGTAAGTTGGTTATAATTACACAGAAAGTTGAGAGGCCACACAGCATTCGACCACTGGATTTAAGAAAATCATTTCAGTTTTAAGAAGTGGTTTCTCAGCATTTCATCGATTCAGAAGTAATCTAAAAGTAATCAAAAAGTAGTCCCGATTATATTACTAAAATGTGTAATGGATTACGTTGCTAACTACAATTTTAATTGTAAATTGGAATCAGCAATCGACTACAATTTGTAAGTAATCTACCCAGAGTAAAAAATATAACAAAATGTAATTATGTTTATGTTTGGAATACACACAACAAAAATTCCGATTAATAAAATGGAACACTCTAATGTAGAAAATCTGAAATACAGACTTTATTTTGCCAGTTCAAACCTTTTATGAGATATTATCTGGGGGATTCAACGATTGGATTAAAATTCACAGACCTTTGCCTCTGTTTTGCTGTACTTAACTGAAAGCAATGTAAGATAATTAAAAGGTTGGACCAGCAGTGCTTAACCTCAATCTCCTGGGTGCCGATTTTGATTAAACTAATAGGCAGGTTTCAGCACTGAATAACATATCTGTAATGCTACATCTCAATTACGCTGTGAACCATTACTCGCTTATTATGAAGTTTGCATACTGACATCCACTATATTTCCACACCAGCGCTCTATTTTTTTCCCCTACTATTCACTTTTGAGAGATTGTTACGGAGAACTCCAAGCTGTTTTCTTCATGTGCTTATCACAGAGCTATGACAAATGTTTCCTCGGCTCATCTGAGACGGCAGACGCCAACCGAGTGTTCTGCGGACAGCTCGGAGCCATCTATGTGTTCAGTGAAGCGTTAAACCCTGCTCAGATATTCGCCATCCATCAACTAGGCCCAGGATACAAGGTATGTATCAGATTTGCCAAAGTGTGTTACACACCAACACTTCGCAGTCACCATTGATCTCCAAGAGATGTTATTCCTTTGTCGGTGACATTTGGTTATTGATTAATGTGCTTTCCAACATGACTTCAACACCCTGAGGAAATAACCACGTTTTGGAGATCTAAATCTCAGCTGGTTTCTAGATGGTCATTATTGTCCAGCTACCATGTTACAAAACTGGATTTCACTAGTGTGAAATGCTGCATTTACATATTGACTTATTATTAAACGTTTGTTTGATGAACCTTACTCTTTTTGTTGTCCAAAGTTTCTCAGTTTTGCTTCTTAATGAAGTCTTCCTCCAGATAGTTTATAGTCTTTCTTTCCCTTTTCATGTTTCTGGCACTAATTCTCAAGGTGCTTTTGAAGTGATTTAGCGTTTCATTGTGTCCATGGGGTAAACAGAGCAGGTTACTGTGAATTATTTTTTTTCAATGCTGTATCCTTATTAAATATGAAGCTCTGTCATATTAGTAATTAGGACTCGCGGCAGTTTTTCAATCTCATTGTGCAAAGTCTAATTTTCTCTGAAGCACCAGGCTTTGATTAGGGACTCATTATCTAAAACAATAAACCACATGCATGGAACGGAATAGCATATGTATCCCAAAATGTACATTGGTTCAAAGCCATTGTTTATGAATGATGAGCTTTTGCTAATTTAATTACAAATTCACCATCTCTATTGTCTTTGCTCCATTAGAGTAGTGTTTTAGTTATGGGCTGTGTAATCTACAAGGACAAGTAAGCTAATAACTTTGCTTATTTTTACCTTTTGTGTTTTAAACTACCTGGTAGACATTTGCACTGGGTTTTCTCTAATCAGTTTGGGCTGGTCATTTCCCTTATTAATTGTGCTTCTAGACCTCTGGTTCCCGCTGCCCCTCACGTCGTCGTGACGGGCAGGTTGGCAGAAGCAATGAGCAGTCTGCTTCAGGGAGAAAGCAATTACCCACCTCAGATGAACCTGTGAATGGAGTCTCTCGAAATCTGAAAAGGGGTTGTATATTTCAGCGGAGTGCCAGCTATCAGGCTGCCTGTCAGCTCTTCGGGCTGATCTACCTTGTCTAGTAATAGGGCAGAGGCCTTCAGAGTTTATGTAGCAGGGCTAGACCACAGGGCCTGGCCCCCATTTGATGAAAAACGCTATAAAATGGGGTTTTAATTGTGATGGATCCACTATAAGCAATACCGTCTCCTTTAAAATAGTGTTTGTGGACCGAATGACAGAATGAGGGTGCAAAAATATTTTTTTATTAGAGCCTGCTCATGCAAGTATATTTAATAGTTGTAAAAGAAACCATGAATGTGGAATAACACATATTCCATATGATTTGCTGAATTCAGTCATTGTTTTGTTTTGCCTTGTTTTTGTTTTTTTTGGCTTTGCTTTGGCTTGGTTTGGGTGGTCTCAAGTCATGTTAGTTGCAATAAATCTTAAATAGATTTTTTCCCCGGTCTTTGTTTTCCTTTCGTTTGTTTTGTTTTGTGTTTTTCTTTGCTTTGCGTTGGGTTGGTTTCGTTGTTCTCAAGTCGTGTTAGTTAGTTAGGTATTTTTTTCCCCCCAGTTTTCAACCCTTGTCTTTAGTGACTTCTGTTTCCTGCCCTCAACAACGTCTGACACCATTATTTGTTCTGTTGGCTGTAGTGTGTTGGCTCTTCTTAGCCTTTTAGCAGAGTACCTGCCCGGACACGCACAGTCTCCTGTGATTTATGTGACTGATCTAAGATGACCTGATTACTGCTGTGACTCACCAGAAAAGGCAGTCTATGTTGCAGCTGCCTAAAAACACTGACCTCCAATCAGACTTGTGGTCTTGTTTTAACTGAAGCCTGAACAGGGTTGGTCTCAGATTAGCAGTTTTCAGTGTCACATGATCCTTCAGAAATCTTTCTAATATGCTGATTTGGAGCTCATGTGGAAACCATGATACTTTTTTTCAGGATTTTTTAATGAGTATAAAGTTGAAAGGGTCATGAACTGCCTTTTTTATTATTTTATACTGTTCTCTGAGGTCCACATATAATCAAAATTTGTACATCAAAATACATCATAATTTAGCAGTAATAGGCTATTTTCTGCCCTGTTTTGACCCCCCTCATCAGAACGCTCTGTTTGAATAGGCGTGGCAGATTGTAGACTCAGAAATAAACGCCCACTGCTATGATTGAAACAGTTGTGTATGTTTGACAGCCTACAGCCTTCATGGATGGACGCTGCTGTGATTTAGGTTAAAAAAAGTATAAATACTCAGTACATATCAAACTCAGTACATATTTGCCTCTCTCGTTATTTACACTACATGTGTGAATCAGTGGGCGGAGCTAATCAGGCAGTGATGTATAAGCAGGCGTCGATCTTCCTCTGCGGAGGCGGGGTTTACCCGCTCTATTACGTCATAGAGCGACACATTCTACAAGCTGTGGTTTTGGCAGATTGGCTTCAATATAAGCTGTTTTTAGACTAACAAGAAAGTTTTGAGTTCTGAAACTCACAGGATGTTTTTATAGTACAATGACCTTTTATTTGTCAAAAGATCAAGGGAATTTTGATTTCTCAGTTCTTGACCCCTTTAAAAAGAACATTTATATGTGTGTATGTTTTGTATTTCATATTGGATTGAAGCGGTACTAGTCCCTTTCTTTGTCTTTCTCCCTATTGTCATGGAAGACAGATGCGCTATTGCTACTGCGAAATCTCACTATGAGAAAACATGTGAGCATAACATCAGATTCTGTGTATCAGACGTTACGCCGACATTCTGTCAGGTTTATTTTCTTCTGATGCTGTGCTTTCAGCTTTTTTGCAAAACTGTCAGCATGCATTAACATGCTGTGGTATTTATTTTCCAGTCCGTCTGATGGATTTTGAGATTTGTTTTGTGCTGTATCATATGTTTGCAGCAGCAACCTGACCAGCAACAGGTGACATTTACGCTATCTGTTCAGCAAGCAGAATAAACCAAACAACATGAATCTTTTTAGGTCAAAATAAGCATACAGACCAGCAAATCTGGTATGTGTTTCTTTTTCTCTTTCTATTCTCCATTTTGAAAAGAATAAAGGTAACAGTAAAGCTAACGTAAGCAACAGCTAAACAGATATACTTGTTTGCATAATGCTATATTTCATTTGCTCACAGATTGTGAATGGAAAAATATGGGCGGAAAAAATAATTTTATCAAGTTTATTGCCTTGGAAACCGTATCCACATGGCAATAATCTAACGACAACAAGTTAATTACAAACACCCTCCTACATCTTTAAACAGACACTGGTGCACAGTTAGTACATGGATAATGAAATATGAATATAAAGGGCCAGGTAGTTAGTTTCTGAATGCAGAGGTTTATGTCTGTTCAGAATTGGAAATAAAATCAGTAGTTGTTAACATCTCATTTTTAGTCTTTGTTTGAGTTTAAGGTAATTTTAGGTAACACTTTATTTTGAGATGTCTTTGTTATACATGTTACTTGTACTTACTATTATAATAACAATAAATTATGCATAATTACATGCATGTAACCCTAAGCCAAACCCTAATCATATAGTTTCAGCAAGCAGAATAAACCAAACAACATGAATCTTTTTAGGTCAAAATAAGCATACAGACCAGCAAATCTGGTATGTGTTTCTTTTTCTCTTTCTATTCTCCATTTTGAAAAGAATAAAGGTAACAGTAAAGCTAACGTAAGCAACAGCTAAACAGATATACTTGTTTGCATAATGCTATATTTCATTTGCTCACAGATTGTGAATGGAAAAATATGGGCGGAAAAAATAATTTTATCAAGTTTATTGCCTTGGAAACCGTATCCACATGGCAATAATCTAACGACAACAAGTTAATTACAAACACCCTCCTACATCTTTAAACAGACACTGGTGCACAGTTAGTACATGGATAATGAAATATGAATATAAAGGGCCAGGTAGTTAGTTTCTGAATGCAGAGGTTTATGTCTGTTCAGAATTGGAAATAAAATCAGTAGTTGTTAACATCTCATTTTTAGTCTTTGTTTGAGTTTAAGGTAATTTTAGGTAACACTTTATTTTGAGATGTCTTTGTTATACATGTTACTTGTACTTACTATTATAATAACAATAAATTATGCATAATTACATGCATGTAACCCTAAGCCAAACCCTAATCATATAGTAAGTACATGTAGTTAATTAATATTACTCTGTACTTAAATGTATAATTACACTGTAACATGGACACCTTAAAATAAAGTATAACCTAATTTTACATAAAATTATGTAAATCAATAAAATTTGATAAAAAATGTCAAGTAACCTAGATGATATTTACTAAAATAATGAATGAATTGATTGAAATATATCATATGACAACAAAAATGTGGTGCAGAACTATTTGAAGTATTTATTGTTGAATTATGTGTTGTTTTACACAAATATAGCAAGAAATAAAGTATATACTCCACAGTATGCAGTATGTGATGCACTAGTGTTCAATCTTGAACATAGTCCATTAATATGAAATCTTATTATTAATAATATGAAATACCATTCAGAAATATTTTTTAACAAAATTAATATTTTTATTCAGCAAGGAGGCATTGGTTAAAAGTGACAGTTAAGACTGTAATAATAATAAAAAAGATTTCTCTTTCCTATAAATGCTGTTCTTTTATGTTTTCTAATCCTGAAAAAAAATTATGACCATTTCCACAAAAATATGTAGTAAAATATTTAACTCTTTTCAACATTGAAAATAATAAGAAATGTTTCAAATCAGCATATTAAAATGATTTCAGTTTTGAACATAGTCCATGTTTTAATGTGTATCTTTGGGGAAAATAAGGTTTTCTGCCCTTAATTGTGCATATTATGATATTCATACATGCTCATATGTGCTTTTATATGTTACCTGGTCACATGACAAACTATAAACAATGTTTTTGTTCATGCAAGTGTTATTAAGCGCGTGTCTGCTGATAAAAACACAGGTGATTTTCTAAAAATGCCTTGTTAGGATTGTCTGCTTACTGCACATTTACACAGTTAGCACAGGTCTGGAGCAGGTCACATCTGGATGACATCATCACCTGGGATGTACTGCAGGTGTTGGGCCGCAGGCCTTTGATTTGACAGCACACAAAACAACCTCATAAATGATAATTCAGCCGGGGGATTCCCACATTGCCCCTACTTCATCTTCATGATTATTTCATGCCACCAAGCTCATTTATTATTCATCATGCTCCCATGACTTTGGATAAGATTTAATCACTGCATAAAAAGAATCTTCTCCTTTTCATGCTAGGAATTGTAAATCCTTACAGAATAATACGATTTACATAGAGGTACTATTTTAAGACGTGTTAAATATACATTGTCATATTTGGTTAATTCTCTCACCTTTGTCTCACTTGACATGTCTCACTTGTGTTATGCACTGTTTAGAGGCAAATTAAGACTAGATTTTCTTTCTATATTGGTCTATATTTCTCTTTTTAATCCATCCCTTTATCATAATTTTTTTACCACCCTAGAGCACCTTTAAATTTAAATCAGAGAGCGACATCCACCTGGCTAACCACCATAAGCAAGTGTTGTATGATGGGAAGCTAGCAAACAGCATTTCCTTCACTTACAACGCCAAAGCCACAGACGCTCAGCTCTGCCTGGAGTCCTCACCCAGAGAAAACCCGTCCATATTCGTGCATTCGCCTCACGCTCTAATGCTACAGGTAAATGTCTGCTTAATGCTTTAAGACTGCGTTCTACTTTCTTAGTGCTAAATAAACCACGTAATGGTTGGTAATGTCACTAAATGTTAATCAGATGCTGCAGTGTTTAGCTAACACCACAAGATAATGTCAGTGTTTGCCATTCAGTGTTAATTGTTTGGATGAACACATTTCCGCTGAGATTAGTCAGTGCTTAATGTGAGTCAGTAGTTTTAACAGTGGCAAAAAATTACTGAATGCATCAACCACTACTTTTTTAATCCATTTGATCTTTTCCTTCTCTTTCTATATAGGATGTGAAGGCCATCGTTACACACTCCATTCACAGTGCCATTCACTCCATTGGCGGTATCCAGGTGCTGTTTCCTCTCTTTGCACAGCTGGATTTCCATCAGCACAGTGAAAGCCAAGTGGAGACCACAGTGTGGTAAGTAACGTCATTTCCACCTTTTGAATGAAATTAATACGTTTACTCAGTAAGGATGCATTCAACTGATTGAAGTCAATTATTTCAAATAAATGTTGTTCTTTATGCTGACTAATCTACTCTTTAAATCCTGAAAAAAAATAAAAAATAATAATCAAACATTAAAAAATCCCAATATTCAAAAATACTAAGCAGCATATCTGTTCTCAACATCGATAATAATAAGAAATGTTTAATCAAATAGCATATTTGAATGAAAAGCTAAAAATTCAGCTTTGGCATTACAGAAATAAATTACAGTTTTGTTTAAATTGTAATAATATTTTCCATCATATCTGTTTTTACTGTGTTTTTGATCTAATAAATGCACCCTTGTTATGCTTCAATGTTTCAAAAACATGAAATAATCTTACCAACCCCAAATTTTTGAACGGTAGTATTTTTTTTTTTTAAATTTGTATTTTGTTGCCAATAACTGGTAAATGTTAGATATTAAAATTCTATACTATTTTGTCAAAATAATTTAAAAACAAAACACTAAAAATTTAAATCAGTAGTGAATTTTAGCATCATTTTAGAGATTTGTTAAAGATTACATTTAACAGTGTTATTAAATATTAGAGTTTTTAAACATTAACTTTAGGTTAGTTTTAGATGACGACAAAGGTAATCTAAATATAAATTAATCCACAATTAAATATCCAATATTAGCTGATACGGATAAATGAAAAAAAAAAAATTTATAATAATATCAGCCAATAACCTAAGCAATATATCAAGTACAGGATGTTCTTACCATTCATTCCATCAATATTTAGTCAGCAAGTCTTTCATTTTGAATCTGCAGTGGTTACCCATATAGTTGTGTAATGAGATGTTTTCTGTGCAGTTCCACTCTCCTGGCCTTCCTGTTCGAGCTACTCAAGAGCTCAGTGGCAATGCAAGAGCAGATGCTTGGTGGGAAGGGTTTCCTGGTGATTGGGTACCTGCTGGAAAAGGTGATGTCTCTGTTTTCTTTGTTTTTCTTATTCCAACATACAATTTAGATTGGTTAAAGTTGAAGTGTGTAATTTTTGCGCAGTTAGCAGCACAAAACGGAATTAATGATGCAAAAATATCTTTTTCCAAATAGGTTTTCTCCAACCATTGTTCAGACAAATTGGTAGTTCTACGGCCAGGAGCATTGGTTAGGCCATAGCTATTATGTTGGGCCACTCAAATAAACAGAATAATGTTTAAAGCACCACATTGTTTACACTCTTTGGGGAAATCAGCTTAAGAATGTCTTATACTTGTGCATTAATTTGGATAAGAGAATGTATTTTAACACTAAACTCACCTTAAACTGCAAAACTTCAAGGGATTTTGATGTGTAATGGACAAATTGTGCGTTTACTCAATTCACAAATACTTGCTCCTTTCTTTAAAAAGGCTATAAGAGTATTAAGATTTGTACTTTTCTGAAGGAGTTGTCATGACCTTGCTTGACTCAAGCTTTTGTAAGCATGAGCTGAATTTAAAAAAACACGCACAAAATTCACTTGCTAGGACAGAGGAGAAATGGTGCATTATGGTTGATGAATGACAAATGCACACTTCAGCATTTCCATGGTGAATGCTGGTTCAACAGCGCTATTATATTCCTCCTTGTCCATGGGTTTATTGCAATGTCATACAAATTAACCCAGTGTCATTATGCTTTATGCTTTACTTATTAACAACTGTCCTTATTTCATAGTCTCAATATACCCTTGGCTCCATCTGAAGTCGGCTCTTGAGTAAAAAGACTCACTTTGTCATTTAACAGCAGCAGCTGTAAATCTGAGCTAGACGACACCTGAATGATCCCGCTGCCTTGCGTCCCATTCACACGTAGCCGGCCATCTGTTTGTGTCTCGTTTATACTCACTCCTGTCTCACACCACGCACCTGTCTGGACCTCAGATGCCAGCTGAGACTAATAACACACAAACTCTCTACAAAGTTAAAGTCTTTGTTTAGCTGCAAAGTCAAACGACGGCTTCAGATGTTGGTTGGCTCATTTTTTTTTTTTTAAGGAAACTGAGAATTACAGGTTGGTTTGGTAAACAAAAATCTCATAATTGTTTCTCAGGCATCTCGAATGCACATCACCAGGGCCGTTCTGGAGCAGTTCCTCGCTTTCGCCAAATACCTGAATGGCCTTACCCACGGTGCGCCTCTTCTCAAACAACTCTGTGACCATATCTTGTTCAACGCAGCTATTTGGATTCACATAACCGCAAAGGTGAGCAAGGTCATGTCTTTTGCAGAAGATACTCAGGTATGTCCCGAGGAAACATGACAGCAATTAGGAGCATCTGAGTACACTGTGATGGGCACCGGTGTCATGAGACCGTAGTGACCTGGTCAGATGAGCACGGGGTGATATTTGTAAACATAAACATAAGGCAGAGAGTTAACTCTTTAGTGTTCACATCAGAACAACAAATTAAACTCAACTTGCGCTGCGTCAAGATTTTTTGTCCGACGTCACAGATTTAGGATAACCCTTCTGCTCCACTTGTATTTTTACAGCCTAATCAATTCCTGATGCATAAAATCAAGTTCCATCCTATTTATTTTTTAATTGAACATTTTGTTCAATGCATTCTCATTGAATATCTTCTTTCACTTGAAAATAAAGTAGAAGTAAAATAAGTTATTAACACCTTTTTATATCGACTTTAATACCCATCTCTCTTGGTTAATAAGTTTCATGTTGTGTCATCTAAAAAGCAGATACTTCTTTGTTTAAGGAAAGCTTTTTACTGAAATTGTTTACTGCTCCTAAACTGCTTCTTGTTCATCAGAATATTTTTTGACATTAACAACGTTACAGTCTGTCACCTCATTCACCAGAAAATCACAGCCTTGAAGAAAAGTGATAGTTTTCTTTAAAAAGATTTACAATCCAGTGACTTGTGAGCGTTTGCAGTATTGTCACAGATGGCTGGTAGATTTAGAGTGACGTTCAAGCTTTGAAAAAAATTGTTTTAGAAATTCGACGAAGGAGAGGATGAGGCGTTTCTAAAAGAGGCCAGACCCTGTGCTGCTAATATGTGTTGCTCTGCACGGCTGCTGACTGTCATGAATAAATAAAGGAGATACGAAAACACATACGGGATCAAAACAAAAGCCGTTGGTCACTGGAAGCTTGCCATGGCTCCAAAAAGAAGAGAGATAGTGGGAGTTTTCTCTCTCTTTCTCTAAAGAGATGGATAACAGAAAGAAAGAAAAGCAGAAAGAGAGGGATGGAGGGAGAGAGAGAGAAGGAAATAAGCAAAAGAAAAAGTAGAACAGAGAAAGTAAAGAGAAGAATGGATAGATGAATGATGGAACAGAAGAAAGAATAAAAGAAAAAAGAAAAGACAGAAAATGGTAAAAAAAGTGACAAAAGAAAGGAAATAATTCTTTTTGTTTTATTTCATATTTTTATATTTTTATAGCCACTATCCACTAATATGGTACAATTTGGTGTTCTATTAATTACTTTTCTGAAGCAGTAAAGGCACAAAATTGGAGTGACAACTATTAGATATGATTATAAAAGTAGAACAGAGAAAGTAAAGAGAAGAATGGATAGATGAATGATGGAACAGAAGAAAGAATAAAAGAAAAAAGAAAAGACAGAAAATGGTAAAAAGAATGACAAAAGAAAGGAAAAAAGAAACGGATAAAAGAAAAGGAAATGGAAGCAAACAGAAAAAAATAATGAAGATAAGAGAAGGAATGGGAAAAAATCAACAGCTAGATGAATAGAAATGAAAAGAAAGAAAGAAAGAAACAGTAAAGGAGGCAGAAGGAAGAAAATGGATATGGATGATGGAAGGAAGAAATATAGAAAGGGAAAAAAGTGAATGAAAAAAGTGAGGAAGAAAAAAGGTAGTAAGGACAAAAGGTAGAAAAGGGGAAAATTAAGAGAATTACAAAAAATGGTAGAATGCTAAAAAATATATATAAATGAAAACTGAACAGATAAAGGAAAGGGGAAAATGAAGCAAAAAGAAAGAAGTGATGAAGATAAGTTAAGGAAGGAGAAAAGTCAACAGCTAGATGAATGCATTGGAAAGAAAGAAAAGAGGAAAGGAGGCAGAAGGAAGCAAGCAAAAGAGAAAAAGAGAGGCAGAAAGGA
Source organism: Sinocyclocheilus rhinocerous (assembly GCF_001515625.1). NCBI lineage: Eukaryota > Metazoa > Chordata > Actinopteri > Cypriniformes > Cyprinidae > Sinocyclocheilus > Sinocyclocheilus rhinocerous. The sequence goes on along the minus strand of NW_015665007.1, from coordinate 455,921 downwards.
AAAATGGGTATATGGATGACAGAGGGAAGATAAAGGGAAAATAAAGACAATGAAAGAAAAGAAGTGAGGAAGAAAAGAAAGAAGAAAAAAAGAAGGTAGGAAGGACAAAAGGTAGAAAAGGGGGAAAGTAAGAGAATTACAGAAGAAAAAGTAAAGGAGAAAAAACATGACTAGATGAAAAGAAAAGAAAACATGGATATACTGCATGGATGAATACAAAGAAGCAAGGATGGAAGGAAGGAGGAAAGTGTAGGAGAAAAAAAGGAAAAACAGGAGGAGACATGAAAAGGAGAGAGAGGACGAGAAAGAAAGAAAGAAAGAAGGAGAGAGAGAGGGAGTATGAGACTAGTTGAGGATAATGAACTGAGCAGCACAAGCAGCAGCAGCAGTGTTCTCTCCTCAGGCCAGAAGAGTTCATGGACTTACATCATGTTTTTGATCCTCCCTTCGTTCCTTCCCATCATCCCTTCCTGTCCTCGCTGGAGAGCCCAGTCTGCCTGCATGTGGGGCCTGTAATTGGATGAGTTATGTACCTTCATCAGCGTTTTTTGTCCTCCAAGGTTTTCCTGCAGCACGTCACTAGTCAGGCCTGACCTGCTGCTCACAAACAAACCACGGCACCTTTTGACTTTCGGCTTCACCCTAAAATATTAACCGGATCTGCTGTTCTGCGGCAGAGTTAGCCATGCCAGACGTGTCGCTCCCATGGAAATCTAACAAGAAAATCATTTTAATGATGGATCTTGGGATGCAGTTTAGAAACAACAGAAAGACGATGCAAAGTAATCATCAGTGTTTTTTATTTTTACCTGAGGCAGCTGTAACCTTTTGTAACCGTGTGTGTGTGTGTGTGTTTCTCTGTTGTTCAGGTGCAGCTCTCGCTATACACGTACCTCTCAGCAGAGTTCATTGGCACGGCAACCATCTACAACACCATCCGTCGAGTGGGGACTGTGCTGCAGATCATGCACATACTGAAGTATTACTACTGGGCTGTGAATCCGGCCCACATCAGTGGCATCACACCCAAAGGCCTGGTAAAATGATACATAATTTTTTATTAATTATTGTTAAATCATTTTTAATAGCCGAAAACATGTTTTTCGGTGTCTCACATATTGCATGACCAGTAACTTTGGAAAATTGTGACATTTTAATTTTAATTTTAATCATTCATTTGAATTTTGTATCATTTTTCTTAAAAAAAAAAACAATTTAACCTGTGACCAAAGATATTGTAAGAAAAAATTGGTCAAACATACAGTATATTTAACTTCCATATGCTTACTATTACTTGCAGTCATGTTAATCATTCAATATCATTCTTATTATATACTTTATAATAATATTAATATAAAAAATATTAATACATTGTATTTATTTATTTTGTTTATTATTTTATAATTTTTTAAAATATATATTTATTGCTCAAAAATAACAGAATTACATAAGTCAAGATTTTAAACTATATTCAAACATGCAAACATGAAATAAATATAAAATAAAACACGCTAGTCGGAACACCAGTATCAAATTCATGGTTTAGCTTTTCAGCAGGTCGGTCTTATTAACGGTCTGCAGTTTCTGAGAGTGACTTTTAATGTAGCTCAGCATTGTTGAATTACATAAAACTTTGACTGTTTTACCACACCACCTGCATTCCACCTCAGTCAATCTTCCACTTTGACTAAAAGCGTTTTATGTGAACTCCCCATGTACCCACAAGGGCTTCTCACGGACTCTTTCTGTCTCCTCGTCATGTCCGCAGTTATTATGAATGACGACAGCGGCCCGGATTTTCACCCCTGATGAGAAGCAGCACTTTTGAATAATCCTAGCTTCATGCTGGTCCTTTTCCCTGAAATTTGGCACAATTTCTCTCTCCCACCCATTCAAGCATGTTTTAAACCCTCTGTACAGAGGTAGAAAAGAGCACAGAGGAGTAATAACCCATGAAAGCTCCACATTGTGATAGACACTAGAAGTAGCCATGTGGGCTGAATTTCACATGGCTCACCGTGGGCAGCACACAACTAGCCTTTCATGGCTGAAAATATGCTTTTCTTTTCATCTCTTATTCCCCCCTTTACTGACATTTTTCATAGATCATGGCTTTTAACTGTACCTCTCACTCTTTTTTCTATTCTTTCCTGTCTTATAACACACTTTAAGGTGCACACTCTCTTTTTCCTCTCTTCTAATCTGTTTTGTTTCTCTTTCCTCATGCCACAGCTTCCACTGTCCTCTCTGTAAAGATTTCCTGCTGAAGTTGAAAGCACCCACAGCTAGAATCTTTTAGACTTTCATGTCCTCTGAATAATTCACAAATATTCTCTGAATAAATCACTCGTTTTGAGGTCAGGAGTTTGTTTTATGCTCTCGACCATTTTAGAACAATTTAGTTGTTTGTTAAAACACAGAGAGGCAAAAATTGCCTCGTGAGAACATTCTGCATAAATTGGCTGTATGGAATTCATGTTAGCATGATGGCATTCAGTGACTTTAATAAGCAGAAGACAGACAGATTAAAAGGATTTCAGAGAGGCAGCATGCTTGCACATTCACTGTGGGACTGGGAAATCTAATTGTTCTCCATTATTCCTTTTATTCTGCTCCTGCAAGGTTTTGTGATCTGGATTCTGTACAAAATATGAGCCAAGCGTAACCATAGCTGAATTTGCATTAAATGAAGAGTCAAGAGCTATAGATTAGCATTTAGCGCAAAGGATACATGGCTACTTTTGAATATTCAGTGCTTATTTATGCAGAGCTTTTTGTTTTAGTCATAAGTGTTGTCTTTTGACAAAATTTACAGATCTTCTTTATGCACCAAGAGCTTGTAACACTCCAAAGAGAAAGGAAAAAATGAAATCGCATCATATGACCCCTTTAAATATAGTTAACAATTCATCAACTGCATCTCATTTTAGCTGACAAACACATTTGGTAACACTTTAAATTAGGGACTAATTCTCACTGTAAACTAGTTGCTTATTAGCATGCATATTACTAGCATATTGTCTGTTTATTAGTACTTATAAAACATATATTAATGCCTTATTCTGCATGACCATATTTTAGATCCCTTTATCATACCCCATACCAAAAATTTAACAACTACCTTACTAACTTAAACAAAAACAATAATAAATAATACATTTATTTATCACAAATAAAATAAATATTCATAATAATAAATAAAATAATTTATCATCATGATGTACATTTTTCATTATCATTGACACACACGCACACACACACACACACACACACACACACACACACAAAGTGTTGTTAACATACATTTCCAATCAAACGTTTAGGACTGGTAAGATTAAATAAAAAATACAATAAAGCAGTAATAATGTGAAAAATTATTACAATTTAAAATAAATGTTTTCTATATTAATATATTTTCAAATGATTTATTCATGTTAAGGCAAAGCTGAATTTTCAGCAGCTATTTCTCCAGTCTTCAGTGTCACATGATCCTTCAGCAATTATTCTAATATGCTGATTTGATGCTCAAGAAACATTTCTTATTACAATCAATGTTAAAAATAGTTGTGCTGCTTAATAATTTTGTGGAAAACGTGATTTTCAAACTTGTTTTCAAAGTTACAAAGTTCAAAAGAGCATTTTATCAAAAGTCTAATTGAAAGTTCAAAAGAAGCATTCATTTGAAATATAATAAAATCTTTGTAACATTATAAATGTCTTTTCAGTCTTTTGATCAGTTTAAATGTGTCCTTGTTAAATATAAGTATTAATTAAAAAAACTATAATAATTTTACTGATCTCAAACAGTTGATCTGTAGTGTATTTGTCTGTAAATTTGTTGACGAGGCGCTATAGAGACACGTGGGAGAAACAGCTGCAGATAAATGCTGAAATTAATCGACCACATCTTCGAACGCGTTGAGCTCACATTGATCCATCATGGTCTATTATTCTCTGTGCCTGCTGCTTTTCAAGATAAGATAGTCTTTCATCTTCTTTATTCTTAATAATCTTCAATAGTAAGTGTGTGTGATTACTGTGTTATGTTTGTTAGATATTCAATTGGTCTTTATCACAATCTGAAACGATTCTAGTGTGTTTCATGTGAGCCTGAAGAAAGAGTAACTAATTATCTATAGTAATAGCAAATCTTCACAGATTGTCATGATTTGCTTCTCTCCAGTGTTTTTGCCATCTTTTCTCTTTTGCTATCAATAAAATAGGCAGAAAACCCTCCACCGCTAAATTAGAGAGCATGGTGAGGGTTTTTTTCACAAAGCGGTAAATGGGTACGCTTGTAATTTGGCTTAGTAGTGGATTGGATTACTGATTTTGCTGAAGCTTTTTTGTGTTATTGACCCGTGAGCCTTGTTTCGATTCCACACACAAACAGATTCAGATCGCTGTAGTTGGCTGTTGCGGGGGTGGACCGGGAGTGGGGATGGCGGGTGACTAGCATTGGTTGTGCCAACTATGGTTTGTTTTGTTTTGAAATGAGAGTCCAATCTTACTTTTTTATTACTAATGGTCAGTGGCAATGCTGTTTTTGAGGATGCCAGGCACTGGAAAGACACTTAAAGCAATTAAAATTGTCTCATGCTTTCTATGGATGTAGAAGCCAAGTAGTGAAATATTCTTTCAGACGGAGAGTTTCATGTGGAGGTTAAGATGTTGTAAATAACATGAGTTTATGTGCCAGAAACCTTTTTAATACAAGTTAATACAAATGAACCTATGTCAACATCTATGGCAGTATATTTTGGGGGTCAGTAAGATTTTTTAAATGTTTTTGAAATAAGTTTTTTTTGCTCTGCAAGGATGCATTTATTTAATCAAAACTACAGGAAAGACACTAATGTAAATGTTTTCTATTTCAATATATTTTAAAATGTAATTGAATTTTCAGCAGCCTTTACTCCAGTCATAAGTGTCACATGATCCTTCAGAAATCATTCTAATATGCTGCTAAAGACACATAATTATTATAAATTTTTTTGTACTAATTTCATTTCATTTTTATTTATTATTTATTTATTTTTCAAGACTCTACAATCAACTTGGTCAATATATATATATATATACATACATATATATATATATATATATATATATATTGTGTATATATATATATATATATATATTAGACATATTAGTTATTCATTTAAAACATTCATAAAGCAGATCTTCTTTGGTGGAAACAAAACCAATATCAGTAATTATGATATTATTGAAGAAAGTAGTACAGATTTGCTAGCACTTTCACTCAGATAATGAATTTCTTATTCTTCAGGCTGACATTAAACAACACATGCATTTCAAAAATATGATAAAAACAAAATAGATATCTAAAGAATGTAACACAGTGTACACACACATACGCACAAGTGCAGAAGATGAAGGACTTATCTTATCTCGAAGAACAGCTGGCACTGAGATTAATACACCATCATGAACCTCCAAACCCCTGTGACACACAAAGAAACACTCCAACATGTTTCACTGTCACTCCAGGTGAAGAGGTCTTAGAGCAGCTCTCCTAAAGTATGTAAAAGAATTTGTCTCTGGCTTGCCAAGTAGGTAATTCTCTGTGGCGGTCCACACTGATTTATTCTTCATTTGTCAAACGCCGCAGTCTTTTTTTTTTTTTTTTTTTGTCTTTTCCCACAAAGAAATGGATTATAGAGAAAGCAGTATAACATAATGAAGTGTTCAATTACTGCAACAAAGAGTTCTGTTTTACACTGGAGTCACATCAGCTAACCACAAACCTTTCTCTCTCACACACTCTCTCTCTCTAAAAGCAAGACCTCACAAATTAAAGTCATGCATCACTCCTGCCTATTGTTTTCAACAGCACAGACAGTCTTTCCTCAACAGTGTCTTGAAGAAAGACTCCCTCAAGAAGCATCAAGCACACAAGCGAAAAGTCCTTTTGTGCATACTTAACTTTAGTTCTTGCATATAACAAACCTCAGTACTCAAGACACTGATAGAGCTGTCTGTAGATATCTGTGCCATTAAATCTGCCGTGTTGTTGTTTGGGTAGCTAGTTGAGTAAACATGTTGATAGATTGACTAACTTAAATTAGCTCTGCGAGATTGTAACTACAATTGGTTCTAAAGAGAAAATGGACTGTAGAAGGAGACAGTTTATGTTAAAGGAATAGTTCATCCAATAATGAAAATTTATAGAATTAATAGCATTACATCACTTGCTCACCAGTGGATCCTCTGCAGTGAATGGGTGCCGTCACAATGAGAGTCCATAAAAGCATTACAATAATCCACAAGTAATCCACACCACTCCAGTCAATCAGTTAACATCTTATAAAATGAAATGTTGTGTTTGTAAGAAACAAATACATCATGTTTTTAACCTCAAACTGGTTTGTCCAACTTAAAATATGAGTCCTCTATTCATAATTTTGTTTTCTTTAGTGAAAGAGTTATCTTGTCTGAATCAGGAGAGATGGACTTTTTAATTGAAGAAAGTGTCATTATGGATTATGGTATTTTGGCAAGAAGCGAATGATTAAAGTTAAAAACGATGGATATTTTTTTCTACAACGACACAGCTTTTCACTTCATACAACGTTAATTGATGGACTGGAATCGTGTGAATTATTGTGATGTTTTTATCAGCTGTCTGGACTCTCATTCTGATGGCACCCATTCACTGCAGAGGATCCACTGTGGAAGTGTGAAACACATTTATGTTGCATTATGAATGCATTCAGACATGTTTGGGTGTTCATGTACTTATGTAAAGTCTGTGTTTGAATGCTCAAGCGCACACAGTTAATCACCTTTGTTAATGTTTAGTCAGTCAAAACCCAAGTCCAGTTCTGCTGTGTGAAAGCTTTGTGTAAAACTCCAGGGGCTGAATACATTTTCCTCCTTTTGGTTTCGTTTTCCCATTTTCCTGGCTTCAGGAGATAAGCCGTAGTATGACTCCAAACCCAATTACAGCATATTTACTGTGGCCTGCATTAATATTTACACCCTCTGAAGGGATCGTTTTTAATATCATTTCTGTATATGTCCTGCAGATCCATTTTGATATGACGCTTTCACATATACTGCTGTTTGGGCCGATCTTAAGGATAGTGCACTGTGTAGGGGAGTGTGAGAGTACATATTCATTGATTATCTGTTTGACCCCATGCCAGATTCATTATTCTTTGCAAATAAGAGACAGCGTTTGCAGTGAGTGTTCATATTCACAATCAATTAAATGGTACAGGAAGAAGTGTTATTAAGTAAAAGAGATATCAGTCATTCTATTGATCTGTTTAGTTTTGCTTTAATCATGACTTTGATCTTCTAATGAGATCCAGTAGACAGGAAAATTAATTAAAAATACATTTTTCCCCTTGTTTTGCTCAATTTGGAGATAAACTTGGCACCAATCTACGGCCAGTTGCTCCAAAGTCTCTTAGATTGCAGATGTTGCTGTTTACTAATGAAATAGTTTTAATATTAGTTGAAGTACTATAATGGCAGTTCAGATTAATGTGGGCTAAGGAATCTATAATGATTAAGTATTTGGAGAAAATATAATTTGCTTTATATACAGGTGCATCTCAATAAATTAGAATGTCGTGGAAAAGTTCATTTATTTCACTACCCCTTAGCCCTTCCCCTTTCCCCTACCCCTCCGTTTCGCGCGTTCACGTGAAGGGGTAGGGATGTCTCAATTCTCTTTTGGTTGGATGGGTAGGGGTAGGGGAAGGGCCAGATAGCCCTTCAAACCAAGGTTGCTAGACGACGTATGATGACGTGTGACGTATAGTAGTGGTGTCCCAATTCTTAGGGGAATATTTTCACCCCTACCCCTTGACACTCTGTTTCAAGGGACATGGGGAAGGGGTAGGCGGAGGCGTAGGGGAAGGGGAAGGGGTATAAAATAGAATTGGGATTGGGCCTTAAACTACTTCAGTCTGTGTGCATTGAATTTATTTAATACACGAGTTTCACAATTTGAGTTGAATTACTGAAATAAATGAACTTTTCCACGACATTCTAATTTATTGAGATGCACCTGTATTCACTCAACATATTGACTGGGAAGGTAACATCCCATGATCTTACTTTAAAAAGTGCTTGCTTTAAAAATGATCACATTGAATGAAGGATGAAGACAATGGATGATCAATTGCAGATTCGACAGACTAAACTAGACAATCTGTTAAATAAAAGCAATGCTAATCTTGTCAATGAAATGATTGATGAAGATGTTTACTGCTGTTCTTTCGTGATCGACATTGAAGGCAGTGCAAAAAGATGTATTTTGACAATAATTAAAACCTGTTTGAGCTGGAAGAGCTGAGCCCTGGTAAACTGATTAAAATCGCTTTACTAGTGAGTTAATTAGTTCACTCAAATGCATTTTCTGCAAATGATATTAATCAGCTGCATCTACAACACAAACATAGTATTATGTTTGCACAGACAATGAAGCTTATACACAGAGTTACATTCTAGATTTGTCAGTCACATTGCAAACATGCTGCAATATTGTAAACAGTCTCTAAAATTTGAAAGAAAAAACAAATTATGTGACAATACTTATATTCATCTATTATTTTAAGGGCTTTTAGGATGTGTTCAGGACATGTATTTTGCCAAACTTAATACATGTTTATGTTAACATGTTTTTATAGTATTCAAATTGAAAATTTGTTTGGTTGAACATTTGCTGTGCTATAATTTTTTTAATTTTTTTATTTAGTCATTTTGCACATAGTTTCCAACTAAAATAGTTTAAAAAGAGTAAAACACTAAAATCATTATGATAATATGAACTAAATTTAAAGCTTACTTTTGTCAAAAGACAAAAATTAGGATGAAAACAATGAATGTTTGGATTTTTTAATATTCTCTTTAATATTCAATAAATATTTAGCTGAATTTTTATAATGAGTGACTGGACTGCCTTAATGTATCCAGAAATATATAGTGAAATAAAATCTGGATATGTGGATCTTTATTTTGAGGTAAAGGGAAAAACAGCTCCAGTTGCTTAAAATTATGCTTCACAATTCTTGATGAATGAAACCTTTAGAGACATGTCACTTTTCTAAAAATTGCTGGTCGCTGCTGTCAAATGAATAGGGAAAGAGACATGTTAAATGAAGCAGAGCTGATCACTTCAGACAGTGTAGTAACGAATGATTGGTGGTGAGCAGACCTCCTGAGATGAATCTGTGCATATGACAGCTAATCAATTTGCGTTTCATTTTATATCAATGCTTAGACCATTCGCAGTAAAACAGCAAATGAAAAGCTGTCACACATGCACAATGTGCTCAAAAGGAGCTCTAGGAGGATGAGAGACCATCGCAGATGTTGCTGAAATGAACTGTGGCCTGTTGAACTCTCACTGTCTTCCCGTCTGGAGTTAATAAGAGCTTGGCTTTTCTTCTGAGAACTCTGACCTCTGTTAAGCTCTTCTCGACTGCCAGAAGTGGCTCTCCACTGACTGAGAGCAAGACACTCTTTGACACTGTTGCTATGAATTTAATGCCAATATCTGTGAAACATTAAACATGACATTTTTGAGATGTAGTGCAGTTTGTTGTAACAGTTCTACTGTGACTTTGTGTTGCTAGACGGTCCTCGGCCCTCGCAGAGAGAGATCGCCTCCCTCAGAGCCTTCATGCTGCTCTTCCTCAAACAGCTCATACTGAAGGTGAGCAGCATTTAATGTGTTCACATATTGTGTAACTGGATAATATTTAGCATATGCATACAAATAAAAATACAAATATAATGACTTGACATCTGTCCTCAATCTTACCACCCATATTAACTATAGTTTAACTGTGGTGTGTAGCAAGACCATAGTAAATACTTATAATATCAGCCATATCAGAAACATATCTGCAGAAATACATTGAATTTTACAGAAAAATCATGAGAAATGTTAATGAGAGATGATATCCTAGTGTATGTATCCATGCTCATCAATATACTGTATTGAAATATATTTTGGAAGTTGAAATGTCCTGCTCAATATAAAACTTTTTTTTTATTTATATATATAAAAAAATGCAAGTTTTATTTTTTTATAATTATTTTCTAATTGTTTTATTATAATTTTATAAAATAATTATTAAAAATAAAATGTAAAAAAATGGGAAGCTGAAATATCCTGCTCAATATAAAACTTCTTTTTTTATAAAATAAAATACATTTTGTTTTAATAATTGTTTTCTAATTATTTTAATTACAAATTAATAATTATTAATTCTTGTTTACATTTGTTGTAAAGTAGTTGAAATCGATTTAGGAAGGAATTTATATATATTCAGTACATAATTTTAAAAAATGTATTATTTATTTATTTATTTTTGGTCACACTATAAGGCATTGTTATATGAACGAGTGAAGGCAAAACATTTTATTAAAAATGATCAAAAAACTAAAAGAAATGCGGGCTATGTTACAGGACCGGAGATATAAACTTTATACATTCATATAACTTTTAACCTTTCAGAATGATATAGTGAATTTAATTTTAATTGTGTGCCTGTCACAAATACACATGTATTAAATTATCAAAGTATAGAGAACAACAGCTCTAGGGCTGTTGCTTTGGCAGGTTTTCAATCTCATTCACCAGCCCCAGCTGTTTACAATTTTCTAACAGGACCGTAGGAAAAAGTGTACACTTGTTCAGACCAGTGCTAACAAATCAAGAAATCTGTCAGGTAGCCAAGGCACGAGCAAACAACAATTAGCTCTCAAGCTGCCTGTGCTCTTGCAGTAATGGGAAACGTGTGCATTCGTCAGCACCGCTACAACCAGACAGTTCACGCTGCTTTCCTAATAATAAGAGACAGCTTGTAAAAGTCAGGACCCAAATTTGCTGTGAACAGTAATTTCAGCAAACACAAACAGCCTCAATGAATTTGAAATCATTGTTATTTTGTGTGTTTTCTTCTTATTTCTATTTATATTTCATAGTCTGCCAGCATGCCGATGGCAGTAGCAGCTTATAAGTGCAGCTGGGTGTTTAGCAACAGCATATTGCAAAAGTAGCATTGTTCAGCATTTTCTTTTTTTTGTTTTATTCATCAGGACCGAGGTGTTAAAGAAGATGAGCTTCAAAGTATTCTCAACTACCTGCTGACCATGCATGAGGTGAGTCTTCACCATATTACAGTTTTCCCTCAGCAGACCCTTTGAATCTGACATACTGTATATCTGTTTTTACAAGATTTTTACTTTTCTTTTAGGTTTCTAAATGGGCCCAGTTTTATGCCCCTTTAAAACATTATATTCTATATTATTTAAATGATTAATTTGGGCCAGGTAGTAAAGAAAAATCACCAAAAAAAACAGAAACATATAAATTATGTTCTTTTGGAGTTTCAATTCATCAAAGAATCCTAAAAAATCCAAAAAATATGAAGCAACACAACTGTTTTCAACATTGATAGTAATTAGAAATATTTATTGAGCAAATCAGCATATTAGAATGATTTCTGAAAGATCATGTGACACTGAAGACTGGAATAATGGCTGCTGGAAATTCAGCTTTGACATCACATGACAATTAAAAAAAAAAAAAAACATTAAAACAGAAAGTGGTTATTTTAACCATTTAAGTGCCACCCCCATTTTTGAATATAGATGTGAAAGTGCACTATTCAAACTTAAATTGGTATAATTCATGAAGCTTTGGAATACAGACCTAAGGTTGGACTCTTTTTTAAGAAGACAATATGCAGATTATTGCAGAAGTGGAATCATTTCAAAATATTAAAAGTATCAAAAAGTTAAAATTTACTGTAAAGAAAATGCACTGTACCATTTTTATTTTATTTTATATAAAATCAATATTTTTCAAAATATTTTTGAATCCAAAATTGCTACAAAATGAAAGCCTTATGTCTAAATAAGTTATGTTCCAAATTTGAAGTTGATATAAAAAAAATTGAGGTTGTGAGATCTTATTTTCTGTCACAAATGTCTAAATATCTCTGTCAGTATTACTTCTATCACAAAATAACCACCAAATATGGAATCTTGAGACTTTCCGTCGATATGTATTTTGTCAAGATTATAAAAAGTTTTGATTCTAAAAGAGCATAATACATTTTGTAATATTACACCTGACTCCACCCACTAAGGGGGAGGAGACCGGCAAAATATTTTAAAGTACCGTTTCCATGGTAACGCAATGCCCGATTTCAAAATGGTTTTCAAATGATATGTAATTTATGATTATTACTAAGATATGTGACAGAGAAAAAAGACAACGAAAAAAAGAGCGCCAACGGGCCCACCGGTGGGCCGGTGGCACTTAAGAGGTTAAATTGTAATAATATTTTTCAATATTACTGTTAAGTAAGTTAACATTTTTCAGTCACTACGTTTTTTTCATATGCCCATTATTTAGTAGTTTTCATGCTTTACTATTATTCTAAAATGTAGAAAATAGTCCCATTAAAGAATAGTTAGGCCTGTACAAACTTTTGCTTTAGTTTTGGAGCTGAATAAATTTAACACGGTTGCATTAAATGCTTATGTGTTTTACTCTGTTCAGGATGAGAACCTCCACGATGTCCTTCAGCTGCTGGTGGCCCTCATGTCTGAGCACTCTGCCTCCATGATTCCTACCTTTGACAAGAGGAACGGCATCCGGTAAGATCTGAGTTCACTCCACACACACACAGTCAAATTTCATTATATTTCATCTAGTCTCTGATGATGGAGTTTGCCTACATGATGCAATCATGAATTATTCACGAGACTCGACATAGGAATTGCAATGATATTTTCATATTTATTTATTTTTTCTGACAAGCAGGATAAAGCTCACACCCTGCATGTCAGGCTAATGAAATATAGATGGATTTGATAGAGTTATTTGCTTTTTGAAGTTTTGGGTTTGGCTAAAAATAACTGATATGACTTTGATGAACAGCTTCATGGTGCTTTACACAATGCCATTTCCTCTCTAGTATTACTTATTATTGTCTGCCAGTTTCTAATTTTTTAGCAGCAGCCACATGATGAATTGAAAAAGAAATGGTTTGGCACTTTCCCACTGGTTCTTCGTTTTTGACATAAAATGTAGTGAATTAATTCAGAATATTTCTCTTTTTAGTTTTAATTTCATTTCATTTCTTTTCAGGGTGGTGTACAAACTACTGGCTTCCAAGAGTGAAAGTATCCGGGTTCAGGCTCTTAAAGTTCTGGCATATTTCCTCAAACACTTAGGCCACAAGTGAGTGCATCCATTCTTCTCTTTCCCAAAAACATTTTCACAATGAAGTCTTCCAAGAGTCATTATTTTTTTTCTCAAGTGTATCTGACAAGGTAAAATTTGTGCTTGCATAAGGACAGAGTTCTCATCAGTAATGTGTTTATGAAATTTTAAAGCTATTTTTACTATTTGAAGTAGTCTCTATATGGCTCCAGGGCTTTTGGTACCTATAGTGAGATAATCTACCCAGAAGCCTTTTTTTAACTAGTGTGTGATTATGTATGCTGCTATTTGTAAGTGTGTATATATCTACATATGTAATTTTAATTCATTCATTATTATCAATAATAATGTTATTAAGTTTAATGAAGTCCCCAATGCTCAGTAAGGCTGCATTTTTGATAAAAATACAATAAAAACAGCATATTGTGAAATATTATTACAATTGAAAATAACTGTTTTCTATTTGAATATATTTTAAAATGTAATTTATTCCTGTGATGGCAAAGCTGAATTTTCAGCATCATTACTCCAGTCTTCAATGTCACATGATCCTAGAATTCATTCTAATATGCTAATTTGTTGCTAAAGAAACATCTTTTATTATTATCAATGTTGAAAACAGTTTTTCCTGCTTCTTTATTTTATTTATTCCAAACATTTGACCACTAGTGTATTCTAAATTATTATTTGTAATCATTAGAAATATGTACTATTTTTATTACTATTTTATTGGAATTGAAAGATAAAAATATAATTTAATATAAAAATAAAAAATGTAATAAAACGTATATTTAATAATCACGATGTGTAATGCATATTTTGACTAAAACATTTTCTGTCATTTTAATCTTTTTATTATTTAAAACTCAATGGATGCAAACCAAAATATACCATTATTCATAAAAAAAATTAATTCGCCTGGCATCAGTGCAAAAACAGCTTCACATTATGCAAAACATAAGACTCAAAAAACTGTTATTCACTCTGGATTCTGACTGAAGGAGCCAGATAGCTGATAAACACACATACGACCTCATGTCATTTGTATTAATGTACTGAGCTGTGACATTGCTCAGCAACCATGATCAACTTATCTTTGCTTTATGTTCTGTATTTTGCATTACATAATGTTTCTATGTTGCCCTCACATGTAAATAATGTAAAGCATTCCTGCCCACTGATGCAAGTATATGTACCTCGGCCAGCTCTTCTGGAATTTGCCACTGGCTCTGATGTCTCTACAGTATAGTGGTTAAACATGAGATATAATTTGTTTTGTGTAAATCTAACGGACAATCTTTAGTCTCATTAATCTATTATTTGTTCCAGAGCAAATAGTTTCGGCTGAGGGCAAAATCTCATCACGTTATATTTTATGTAACTTTAATGCTGTAGCGCTGCCTTTGTACTTTTGACTGAATTGCCTAACAATTTTTATGATGGCTTTTGTTGTTTATTAAATATTATTATTTAATAAATAATATTTTATATAAATAATAGCAGTATTTAATAATAGTATTTAGTATTGTATTTAGTATTAGTTACATTGTAAAACTAATGTTTTATTGTGAATATGAGATTGAGCTGAAGAATGAATGCTGTGTCAGATGCAGGTAATCACATTCGCTCAGTCCATCTCTCTCTCACATAATACTCTACTCTACATAATACAGTGAGCTTTTAATACAGTAAGACAATACGTTTTAAATGAAGCAACTCAACGTTCCTTTGTTACTAGTTCTAAAGTGACGTTTGGGCTCAGCTGTTAAACTGTCACTGAGATTTGAATCTGTGCTGGAAGGAAGTAGTTCTACACAAAAGCGGGTTTTTAAAGACACTCTGTTGTTGTTTCTTATGTATTTACTTACTTGTGCTGTCGAACTGTTATATAAACGCAATATCACACTCGTAGCCGTGTAACATGGCTATATATCGGCACGCTGTGATTACCTACGGCCAAATCATAGCCGTGCCGATATACAGCCATATCACACTGCTGCTTGTGTGATATTGCTTATATATATATATATATATATATATATATATATATATACTGTATATAGGCTATATATAGAACATAACAGCTAATAATGCTAAAATAATGCTTAAGATA
>NW_015665007.1:438937-439938 GCF_001515625.1 Sinocyclocheilus rhinocerous | reverse complement strand
ATATATATACATACAGTGCATTAGTGTGAGGGTAAGTGCAGACGTGAAGCTTCCCTAAGTTTCCCTTAAATTAACACTTAGAAAAATATAAAGGCCATCTGAACTGTTTTTAGAGCTTTACAAGCCCAATGACATTTGCAGACTTGTATTGCTGTTAGCCTAGAGTGCACATAAAATCCACATTTGCTTTTTGTCATCATTAGTGTATCCATCGTTGAGTGGTTACCATCCTGCATGCTCACAAGCACTTTAAAACATACTCTTTTCTGGTTGTCATTTTACTGTACAGTCCCCATTTGTCTGTACCTGCTGTTGGGCAGGACTGCATTTAGGAGGCTTAGCATCCTGACAGTGCCTCAGCATGATGCGCTGCTGGATAGTTTGTGATTGTGAAAATCCCAGCTCTCCCAGTATGAGACCGTAGAGGTGGCTGCTTCGTTATTCTGTGGGAAAAACTTAAGGTACCTGACACCATGCAAAAGGTGCCAAGCTCAGTCGCCATTAAGGCCTGTTCCTGCTAGCTTGACATTAGCTGTGAGGTGTATGAAAGTTTGCATTCTAACTACAGTATGTTTTCTATTTGTGTGTGGTTTGTCACAGGAGGAAGGTGGAAATAATGCACACAAACAGTCTCTTCACACTTCTTGGAGAACGACTCATGCTGCACTCCAACACACTGTCGATAACTACATACAATACACTATATGAGGTAATCTAAAATGGTTATCTCTGTCCTGGATGCTAATTGGTCAGTACAGCCTTACAGTTAAGCTAAAATATACAGCTTGATATAAAAATAGACAAAATTAAAATATAAAACTACTAAATATATAGCTATGAAGTAAAACTCTGTTTGGTGCTTAATTTATTTTATATATATATATATATATATATATATATATATAGATATGCTTCACGGCAAGTAAAGCCTCACCGTGGCATGATCCATAACTTTCAAAAGCTCATCATACGCAGGGCAGGAGGATTGGGAAGGCTCAGCC
>NW_015665007.1:413733-437205 GCF_001515625.1 Sinocyclocheilus rhinocerous | reverse complement strand
TTATATTTTAAGTTATATTATATAAACTAATGTTCAAAAATTATATTAATTTATATATATATTTTAAGTGATATTACTTTTTTTTTTTTAAATAGGTCTGTTATGCTTAACAAGGCTGCCTTTATTTAATCAAAAATACAGTAAATAGAGTAATATTGTGACATATTATTACAATTTAAAATAACTGTTTGCTATGTTAATATTTTTTAAAATGTAATTTATTCCTGTGAGGGCAAAGCTGAAAATTCAGCAGCCATTATTCCAGTCTTCAATGTCAAATGATCCTTCAGAAATCATTCTAATATACTGATTTGGTGCTTAAAAAATTTCTTATTATTATCAATATTTAAAACAGTTGTGCTGCTTACTATTTTTGTGAAAACCATATATATTTTTCAGGATTCTTTGATGAATATGAAGTTCAAATGTAATTTTTTTTTTACATTGTAAGTGTCTTCACATGATTGTTTCTTGAATTTTTTAGCATGTTAAAAAATAGCTCCATAATGTGCTGTTTCTAGCTAGTAGTTAACTGCAAGAGTCAGTTGAAATTAACAGATTTTTGCAGATTTTAAGCCATCTTCATAAGTGATGCTTAATCTATTCCTGCAAAGTTTCATATTCATGTCATGATGATTTATGCCGTATTTACCCGTTTCCATGCATTCATGAGTCTCATCTGATCCGTTTCCTGTCTAGATTTTGACAGAGCAGGTTTGCACACAGGTCGTCCACAAGCCACATGCTGAGCCCGACTCTACTGTGAAGATCCAGAACCCAAGTAATTATTTCTGTCAGCTCATTTATTCTTTTTGTGGCCTGGTGCTAATACACTTACTGTCATCTGTGGAAGTTAAAAGTTTACTAGCGAATGATTAAACGTTTGCTTCTGCACATAGACTTTAGCCAGGGATGCCCGTTTCATATGCGTCAGTTAGTGAGACTGCATGCTCATTGGTTCGCAGCTGTGCCAATCAGACAGAACTAATGCATGCTCTTTTGGTTGTTCTCAGTGATTCTTAAGGTGGTGGCCACACTGCTGAAGAACTCCACGCCCAGCACGGACCTGATGGAGGTGCGGCGTCTCTTCCTGTCTGACATGATCAAGCTCTTCAGTAACAGCCGTGAGAACAGACGGTGAGGGTCTCTTCTTTTCTCGACCCATCCCCCATGACAGCAATTAACCGCCTGGTGAATGGATAAGAAAAGAGAGAGGAAAAAAGAGTGACATTTTCCCTTGTTGTTGTGTTTAATGGGCACCCCCGTGACGCTTAATAATCCTCGAATTCTCACCGTGTTTCACTCGCAGCAGATGTTTCAGTGACACATTCGAGTCCACACCAATTTCGCTGCTGTCCTATGGCTGTTGGTTTTCCTTTTCTTCTGCTGCGTGCTCCTCTGTGCCGTCACAAGTCTGGCAGTCAATCAGTCGCCCAGTGTGTGCTGAAATCTCAATTGGCTGTTATTACTACGTTTCATCATCTCCATCATTAAGGTCTATAGTGAGCCACTCAGAACTGAAAGGAAGAAGCTTTTTAGACTAGATGAAATCATTATGTTTCCAAAGTGCTTTCCTAAAACATCTGTAAACAGTGTCTGGTAACTAGACCAGACATTTATCTTAGCTAGTAATGGAATAGTTAATCTGAAATAAAAACAGTGCCATTATTTACACGTCCTCATTTTGTTCCAAGTGACTTTCGTTCTTCTGTGATATGCTAAAGAAATTTTTATGAAGACTGTGCTGCACACTGTTCTCCATGCAATTACAGCGAATAGGGAACAAGGCTTTCAAGCTTCAAAAAGGATGCAGAAGCACCATAAAAGTGTTTCACACGGCTCTTCTGAAGCCATTCAATAGATTTGTGTGAGTAAGTTGTTTTCCACTTATAATCTTCCCTTTCAGTGAATTAATTCTTTGAAAGATCATTGAGTCAGTGAGTCAAGAATCAGTCCAGTTCTTGAACAAATCTTTCAGAGCTGCAATTACCAAAAGCATTTTAAGCCAAACTAGATCGTAGAAACCATCGGTGTCAGTAGTTACTATCATCTGCTTATGATGCTTTTAGGAAATGCAGCTCAGATCAGTTTTGTGAGCTAGTTCAGCTGATTCATTGAAAATATTTGTTTTAATTAGAGTTTGTTCACAAGCTGGGCATTGGTACTTTGCTCAAGAACTGATGAAGAAAAACTAGTGCAGATGTCGAGATTTAATGTAGATAACAAATTCAAAAAAATTTACCTTTTTGTAAAGTCCCTTGAAAACCTTGAAGTCCCTATTAATTTTCAGCATAAAGCAACCGTTTCAATTCTTCAAAAACGTTCCTTTTGTGTTCCACTGAAGGAAAGTTGGGTGAGTAAATTGTGACGATTTTCATTTCAGGGTGAACTAATCCTGTAACGATGGTTTACATGTTGTAGCTTTAGAACTTACTAGCTGGTAGGGATTGGTTCGAAATTAAATCATCCTTACTGCAATCTTACAAGCCGGAGTGTTTCAGAAAAAGGAGCAAGCTTAATTCATTCTGCCTCAGTCAAAGATCCATTTATTATATCACAATGCACTGAGAAAAAATGACGGTGAATAACACCAAGTGCTTCAGGTGTTATTCAAATAGCTGCCAGTCATTCTTAGCGTTACCTCACAGATCTGAAGTTTAATGGAGGTTGGGGCTGAAATTGCTTTGTGTTACTTGTCGGTTTGTGAATTAGGTTCCAGCTTTGAGTGTCGTTTGAGGATGTTAGAAAAGATGTTTGCGGAGGAGAGGAAGGTTTTAACACGAGTGACTGCCGCAAGCTTAATCTATCTCATTTTCTGTGTGACAGGTGTCTGCTGCAGTGTTCCGTTTGGCAGGATTGGATGTTCTCTCTCGGCTACATTAACCCTAAGAACTCAGAGGAGCAGAAGATCACTGAGATGGTTTACAACATATTCCGGATTCTTCTCTACCATGCCATCAAGCACGAGTGGGGCGGCTGGCGTGTGTGGGTGGACACACTCTCCATAGCCCACTCCAAAGTAAATAGATAGTTTTCACCAGCCGAACAACAGTGTAGTGGTAGAACTTGTGAGCTTTTTCATTGGCCAATACTGATGTGGATATCTAGAGACAGACAGACAGACAGACAGACAGACAGACAGATAGATAGATAGATAGATAGATAGATAGATTATGCATTAAAAGGGTCCAAATTCACTTACTTGCATTTTTATTGCAAATTATATTATCAGCATAACAAATAGATAGATAGATAGATAGATAGATAGATTATGCATTAAAAGGGACCACATTTACTTACTTGCATTTTTATTGCAAATTATACTATCAGCATAACAAATAGATAGATAGATAGATAGATAGATTATGCATTAAAAGGGGCCACATTTACTTACTTGCATTTTTATTGCAAATTATATTATCAGCATAACAATTTTAACAGCATAACAGTGAAAGTTTAATTTAAAAATGTACATCAGTTTTTTTTTTTTTTGCGTCATAATAGCCAGAGTGGTATAACTTTTTCCTTTTTTTCATTCTCAAAATTTCAGAAAGTTTGTATTTAAGAAGTCTAAACTTGTCACAACTCTGTTTGGCAGGTGACATATGAAGCTCACAAGGAATATTTAGCTAAAATGTATGAGGAATACCAGCGACAGGAAGAGGAGAACATTAAGAAAGGGAAGAAGGGGCTTGTCAGCACCATTTCGGGGCTTTCTGCCCAGGCTTCGGCCATCAAAGGCACTCTGGAGCTGGACCCGGATTCCCAAACTCAGACTCCTGAGAGTGAAGCGGATGAACCAGAGACGACAGATTCTGGGCGGAACCTCTTGTCTGAAACGAAATGTTTGGATGAGGAGAACCCAGCAACAGGTGTCCATGTGGAAGCTCATGACCTGCTTGTAGATATCAAAGCTGAGAAGGTTGAGGCCACAGAGGTGAAGATGGATGACATGGACCTCCTGCCTGTAACAGAAAATGGAGGCTTGGTGGAAGTGGACTCTCTTCTGGATAACGTCTACTCGGCTGCAGTGGAGAAGCTAAACAGCAGTGTAAACAGCGTGCTGGTACCCAAAGCCACCATAGAAGACAAGAGCTCAGGTCCTCTCATCACCCTGGCTGACGAAAAAGATGCCATTCCCAGCAACAACACTTTCCTCTTTGGTACGATGGCGACCAGCTCGGGAGAAAACCTCCTTCCTGAAATGGGACCATCTGAACCTCTTCCGCTCTCAGGAGTGGGACCTCAGGTCCATACAAGCTCTAGTGCAGACCTTGGGCTTCTGGCTCTCACGACTAAGAGCTCTAAAGAGTTGGACACTAACCCAACGACTTTGGAGGATGACCGCTTTAAGATGCAGCCTGCTTTGAGTGGTTTTAATGTCTCTGAAGGGGAAAGCCTGTCTAAATGCCCAGGGCAGATAGAGACAGTGGCAGTAGATCTGGAGCCAGGGGTTTCTGGGGTAAAGAGCACTGCAGATGTTACCAGCACCACATCAGACACCGAGAAATCAGATGATGGCAAAGATAAAGAGGTTAAGAAGATTCAGACTACTGCTACTACACAGGTAACTATAGGTGTTGACAGTCTGTACTAGTCTGGATCATTCAGTACGATTTTTTTTGTTTTTTAAAGAAATTAATACATCTACTCAGCAAGGATGCATCAAATTGAACACAGTAAAAACATGTTACAAAAGATTGATGTAATAATAAATTCTGTATCAGTTTTTACACAAAAATTATTAAGCAGCACAACTGTTTTTAACATTGATAATAATACTTTTTCTTGTGCAACAAATCAGCATATTAGAATGGTTTCTGAAGGATCATGTGATGGGATCATTCAGTACGATTTTTTTTGTTTTTTAAAGAAATTAATACATCTACTCAGCAAGGATGCATCAAATTGAACACAGTAAAAACATGTTACAAAAGATTGATGTAATAATAAATTCTGTATCAGTTTTTACACAAAAATTATTAAGCAGCTCAACTGTTTTTAACATTGATAATAATACTTTTTCTTGTGCAACAAATTAGCATATTAGAATGGTTTCTGAAGGATCATGTGATGAGACTGGAGTAATGGCTTCTGAAAATTCAGCTTTGCCATCACTGGAATAAATTACATTTTAAAATATATTAAAATAGAAAACAGTTATTTTAAATTGTAATAATATTTCACAATATTCCACATTATTTTTATGCTGTTTTTACTTCATCAATTAAATACATCCTTCGTTAGCATAAGAGACTCCTTGTCACATTTATTTTATTTTATTTTAGATGAACAATTCTAAAGATGAAATCTATTTTATTACAAAATATAAATATTTAATATGTTCTTAATGTGTTTAATATTAATATGCAACTTATTTATCCTGTTTGATTGTTTATTTAAATGTTTAATTTGATTATTTACCTTTTTATTGTTTTATTTATTTTTTACTTTATTAAACATTCCACCAAAAAAGTTAGTTCTTTTAACACATTGACCCAGTAGTGGGCATTTTGTTACAGGCTTTTCAGCAAGATTTAAACAGTAAAACAATTATGAAATTGGGGGGGGGGTTAAAAGGTTAACATTAAAAATATTAAACCATTGTTTCAGCCAACTGAAATTGTAATTAGTAAATTGACCTTACCTTTATGAAAATATCCTGAGAACACAGTTCAGCCTATCAGTTAAAATATCTTAATTGTATAGTTGACTCGTCGAAATGTATGTCATTGCGGTTTTATTATAGGTCACATTTGTACAAAATTATGATGATATTGTAATTTTATGTTGTTTTATGTCGTTTGAAGGACATAATTCATTTAAAAAACATTCAGATTTAAGAAGGTTCATTCTTTGACATTTTTTATGCCTGCCAAACTTGCTTCTGAGGTGTTGTGTGATATATCGAGGACCTTAGAGGAAGATGCAGTCTGCAGCTTCGCAAAACCAGCTTGAAACAAAAAAAAAACTTGCCTCAAGAAATGTCATACCTTCAACTTACAGCTGACTTTTAAGAAGACATAGGTCTTTAAAGATGTTCCCAGCATGAAGGCTTGTTTGTAGGACTTTTGCAAGGATGAACACGATCTGTCCTCCATGCCATGAAAAAGAACTGCATAATTTACACAAACGCTTCTTTACTACACCTGTCAAAAACTATACATATTGTAAGGTGCCTTGTGTTTTAAATGCATCAGCTTTGGCTTTTAAAAACATTTGTTTGCTTTCAGAGTTTGCATGGCCGTTCTGGTAGTCATCTGGATAGAGATCAGCGAGTAGATCTGGGTTTCAGAGGCTTGCCGATGACAGAAGAGCAGTGTCGACAGTTCAGTCCTGGTCCCCGCACCACCATGTTCCGTATCCCAGAGTTCAAGTGGTCCCCAATGCACCAGCGCTTACTTACAGATCTGCTCTTTGCTCTAGAAGCAGACGTACACATTTGGAGATGGTCAGTGGCTACAGTTTACTCCGGTTGTGGAGTAGATGCCATATTTAATTTGATACAAACAAAAACACGGTCCTAGTGCAATCAAATTTTCAAAGACTGTGTTTTCTGGTGTTTTTTGTACTGTAGAATTACGGACTGTAATTCTATCACTAGCGGGTGTTTTTTTTTTTTTGTGCATGTCAAAAAATTATGCTGTCTACTCTGATGGAGTCATAATTCTATAACAACAAAAATGTACTGTTATTGCAATGTAAATCTTTTTCTCTTTTTTACCCTCCTCTTACTCTTGCCCCTCACAGTCATTCGACAAAATCCATCATGGACTTTGTCAACAGCAACGAGAACATAATCTTTGTACACAACACCATTCACCTGATCTCACAAATGGTGGATAACATCATCATCGCCTGTGGAGGAATCCTGCCCCTGCTGTCCGCTGCCACCTCGCCCTCTGTGAGTGTGCCAGAGATTTGACAATACTTCCATCCAGTGGTCGTCATAGATCACTGCAAGCCAAGCTCTTCAAATATAAACATTAAAAATAACAGAATGCCTCAGGGATAGTGCGGACTCATTATATCCATTTATTCTGTCTTCTTTACTGTTGAGTGTGTTTTAACTACGTTTTTCTCTTTTACTTTATTTATTTATTTGTTTACGCAAAGAATATCGAGGTTAGTACCAATAGATTAGTATATTTGGAATGTTCTGTGGTTCATTGTCATTATCTCTCTCATGGATCTCGTACAGTATAAAACTCTGTCTGCATTTGTGATCGGAGAAATGACAAACAACAAGTGCTACTCTACTGCCCAAAACTCGCGTTTGAATCATCAGTGGCAACGAAAAAAACAGCGGCTTAGTGTGAGGGGAAGCGCCGGCTTAGCCTGCGCTGAGGCCGGGATAGAGTGAGCTGAGGCGGGCTGGACTCCGCTTCGTCCACGGTGAAAGTTGATGTATTTCCTCAGCGACCAGCACAGATCAGCTCCAGGCATGACGAAGCGGATATCGTCCTCTTTTGGAAGACCAAACAAAGTAGTTTCGCTTTCACAACGAAGCACACAGCGTCTTCAGGACATGGCTGCAGCGTCAACAATACTACAGCGAGAATGAAAGTTACGCCTTCTTTCTTTGCGTGAACATTTGGGAGGCGTTATGCAAATCTTCCCAGATCGTGACGTAGGTATGTGGGGGCGTGTTAGAACGAGCCGTTTTAGGTAGGCGTGGTTAACTCTTAACTTTTATAAAGAATATCTCTTTGGTTTTGAGACTTTAGTGTTTGCAACTTTACAGATCTTCTTTATGCACCAAGAGCTTGTAACACTCCAAAGAGAAAGGAAAAATTGAAATCGCATCATATGACCCCTTTAATATGTCTTGTGATTTTAGTCTAACCTCAATTGAAAGGTTGAGGTTTCTTTCTTTTTTTTTTTTTTATTGCTAATTTTTGTTTTTAATGCATTTACACATTTGAAATCAATGCTAGTTCTCAGACTTTTCAATTTTTTTGTATTTTCCACATAGCGTTCAGAAGTTTGGGGTCAGTAAGATTTAGAAAAAAAGAAATTAATGCTTTTATAAAGTATTGTTTTGATCAGTAAATACATTTATATCTGTAATGTTAAAAAATATTTCTATTTAAAATAAATTATGTTCTTTTTCATTTTCTATTCTATTTTCTATTTTATTCTGTTTCCACCCTGAAACAAAGCTATCATTGCCTACACAAAAATATTAATAATAAGAAGAAATGTTTCTTGAGCATCTGATTTCTGAAGGATCATGTGACACTGAGGACTGGAGTAATGATTCAACTTTGCTATTACAGGATTTATATTAGATTAAATTATTAATTAGATTATTAGATTAAACAATTTTAAATGGTAATAATATGTCACAATACTACAGTTTTTACTGTATTTTTGATTAAATAAATGCAGCCTTGGTGAGCATGAGACTTCTTTCAAAACATTAAAAAAAATCGTACCAACCCCAAACTTTTGAGTGGTAGTGTAGCTTGGTCACAGAGGTGTTTGAACTCATTTTTCTTAGATTAAACCTTTCAATGCTCCACATCTAAAAAAATGCCTACCACTGCCAATCCTGCATCCTAGAAAGCATCTGCCAAAGCTTTGCATGACCCATCTCATCCTGTTTCACAGGATGTGCTGTATTGTGTCACATTTTACCGGCTACACCTCATTCTCAGCCTGAATGTTCCACTTTTGTGCTGAAGATAATGACTGATCATTGTTATAACAAAATGTGCTAACAGACTTGCTGTGATATCGGACTGCACCCTTTGTGTTTTTGATTATTGTGTGTGTCTGTGTCAGACTGAAATGGAAGGCATTGAGGCGACGCAGGGCATGTCGTCTGAGACGGCCGTGATCTTTCTGACCCGGCTGATGGCCATGGTCGATGTGCTGGTCTTTGCAAGTTCACTCAACTTCAGCGAGATTGAAGCTGAGAAAAACATGTCCTCAGGTGGACTGATGCGACAGTGCCTCAGACTAGGTGTGTGTATAAAGAAAACACCTAAAGCTATTTAGCATACATTTCCTTTATGCGGAACATCTTTAGACTCTTCCAACCAACTTTCTTGACTTTATTCTTCAGTCAATTTATCAGTAAAAAAAAAAAAAAATCAAGTATTTTAATCTTGTATTTGTATACTCTTGTATATTAAAATGGTCAGTATATTTTTGGTCAGTATCACAAATTTGCTTTTATGATTAAAGACTTCTTCCTAAATCCTAAATGTTATTGCAGAATTTAAATAATTAATTTTGTCATATTTTCCTTATTTTTTGATTAGATTTTTCATTATTTTATATTATATTATATTATATTTATTATATTATATCTAAAGACATTCTGCATAAAATTTCGAAAACTCTTCCAACCAACTTTGACTTCCTTCTATAGTCCATTTATCACACACACACACACACACACACACATATATATATATATATAATTTTATTAAATATTTTAATCATGTATACTATAAACAAAGGAAGAATATTTTTGTTCACATAGTCAATATCACAAATTTGTGTGTGTGTGTATGTCAAGACACATTTTAAAGAAGAAAACACCTAAAGCTATTTAGCATACATTTCCTTTATGCGGAACATCTTTAGACTCTTCCAACCAACTTTCTTGACTTTATTCTTCAGTCAATTTATCAGTAAAAAAAAAAAAAAATCAAGTATTTTAATCTTGTATTTTTATCACACACACACACACACACACACACATATATATATATATATAATTTTATTAAATATTTTAATCATGTATACTATAAACAAAGGAAGAATATTTTTGTTCACATAGTCAATATCACAAATTTGCTTTTAAGATTAAAGACCTTGAAATCTTTAATCTTAAAAGCAAATTTTGCAGAATTTGAATTATTTTATCATAATGTTTCTTTGCTCGTTTTCCCTTTAGAACTTACTATTTTATTTTATTTTTTCCTAGGACACATTTTAAAGACCATAACAGGAAAAAACACCTCAAGACGTTCAGCATAAATTTCCTATGACACACTTCCAACAATTTTTTTTTTTTCCTCAGTCAATTTATCGGTTTTAGTGCTGTACAAGAAAAAAAGGTTTAAAAACACATGTAAGCAATAAGGTACAAGCAGGATTGCTGCTTTAATTCAAGGGGCCCATATATTGGAACACTATATTAATCAATCAGCACCTAGAATCAAAACTATTCAGTTTTTATAGTTTATTTATTTATTTATTTTTTAATTCTCTCTTTGTCGATTTTTCTTCATTTATATTTTGTGCTCTTTCTTTCTCTCTGTCTCAGTATGTTGCGTAGCTGTGAGGAATTGTTTAGAGTGTCGTCAGCATCAGAGGGACAGAATTCTGAAGTCCACCCTGTCCTTCAGTAAGTCTCAGGAGGGCCTGCAAGGCGTGTCCATGGCCAGCAAGGTACCCACTTTACTGTTATACTGCATCCAAGCACTGTACACAGTTTCTGTAATCTCACTATGCAGTTAGGGTAGCGTTCTTGTTGCATGTGTTTTATACATAAGTAAGTTGATATCTATCATTTATATAATTTAAATAATCTGAAAAATACTTGAAATGTATGTAGTTTATGACACAATTACTTAAGTCATTGTTTTAAGATTTTTTTAAATATAAATGCATTATGAAATTTAACTAATCTACTCTGTGTTCAAGCCATCTTTCTTAAAGACTGAAAGTACAGTATGTTGTGTCTTGCCACATTCGTTTTTTTCCACACAATATAACATTGTCACGTTATGTGTGATTTGCGCTGTGGGTATGGTGTGAATTTGTAATTGAGATCTGCAGTGTGAGAACTGTTAAATTAAATTAAAGTGTTAAATGTCTGTTTGAAATGTCTGCTTTTCTTGCCTTAGACCACCATAGAAAATTTTCCAAGTAATGTTTCTCCAATTAAGGACCCGGACCGACTTCTGCAAGACGTGGACATCAACCGCCTGCGAGCTGCTGTCTTTCGTGATGTTGTGAGTTCATGTCAAATTGTCCTCAAATGCCCTTTGAAATAAGTGTACACACTGTAGACGATGTAAACATGTAGACATACACACAAATCATACACACAGAATATTTTGGTTCATATGGTCAATATATCACAAATTTGCTTTTATGATTGAAGTAGAAATCCCAAATGTTGAAGTAAAATTTACATGATTTATTTTGTTACTTCGCTTGTTTTTTTTCTTTAGAACTTATATTTTATAGTACTTATATGATTATACAAGTAATATATTATATATAAGTAATAATTAAATTATTTAAAGTTATTTATTTAAATATTTTCTGTATTTTTTCAGGTTAATATTAGATTTTTAATTACAGATTTCTTTTGTTCATTTATTTTTCTATCACCATTTCAGAAATGTCACTCTGTAACTCTGTTAAAACAGTGCACTAACAAAACAGAATCAGTTCAGAGTAGCATTTCTGCTTTGCGTGACATGTTTTATTCGCATGTTGACTCTTCTTCATACCATTAGCTGCTTTTGTGTTGTGCTCCACAGGATGACAGTAAGCAGGCCCAGTTCCTGGCTCTCGCTGTTGTCTATTTTATCTCGGTGCTGATGGTGTCTAAGTACCGGGACATCTTGGAACCCCAGCAGGAGATGGTCAGGTCTGTCAGCCAATCAGGAAGAGGCATTCGGCAGGAGATATATTCCCCCACCAGCACAGGTGTTGTAGTGGCTAATGTTTTATTTGTTGGCATAGCTTAATGCACTTATTGATATATATTTACAATAAGCAAAAAACTTGCTTTGCATTGCTTATTTGCATTACAAATGTCTTCTAATACCATTAGCCAGGTAGTTTGTTTGTGTGTGCGTTTACAAAATATATTGGAAAAAAATGTAGGTCTCCACAGTGTTTGTCTCAAGCTGGTGTCAAACACATTTCTCTTTACCACCTCCCACATCTATTATTCATAACCTTCACTAATTATCCCACATAAAAATTAAACATGCAGCCCTTACAGAATTCTTGAAGGAAATCACTGCTGGCTTTGTCTGTAAAACAGTCGCAAAATTGGATTAATGTCCAGTAGTTTGAAGGATGCATCAAAGAGCTATTGGAAATGTAAGATGTGTTCATTTCTGACTGGGTTTTGTTGGGAAAGTATAGTGAAAAGAATTGTGAGTGAGAAAGAGAAGAAAGAGTATAAAGAAAGAAGATCCATGAAGAAAGAGCATGCAGAGGCAGGGCAGCGCTGCTATTTCCAGCCCCATCTGTCAGTGCCCATTAGGAAAGCAATCCACCAGAGGAGAATGGGATCATATAGGCTGAGGCACTACGCTGTGTCGCCCTCATAAATTTCAGGGAAGAAAGGCTATGGATGGGAATTTTTCCAAACAGGATGTAGCAGGCCATTGTCTGCACTCAAATCAGCATTCAGGCGTACTTTATAGCTGAATTGGGCCCCGTTGACCTTGCTAAAGGCTCTTGATGAATATCACTGAAAAATGCCTAACATCTGGAGAACAACTGGACATAGACAAGCAAGAGTTTGGATATTGAGTGGTCTTGTCTGCAAGGGCTTGATTTTATTATATAGGATGAAAGTGGATGCATGTTGAAGAGTCTTGACAGCAAGTATTTTTGAAGGACAGAAACGCTGTCATTGTGCTCAGACAGTATGTAAATCAGATATTTAAAAATTTTTAAAAAGCATTTCTATTGACATTCACAGACACATTTATATATATATATATATATATGTCTGTCTATATATACTGTATATATATATATATATATATATGTGTATGTATATATATAAATATAGCATATCTCAACTTATTGTAACTGTGTGTGTGTGTGTGTGTGTGTGTGTTATATACAGGACAGACAGACAGACAGACAGACAGACAGATAGATAGATAGATAGATAGATAGATTGATTTTATCTTTGATCTTTATGAAGTATTAAGTTGTCATCTGATGTGGTTCTGAGTGATACTGTAATGTCATAAATTTGATAAAATAATGATACAAACCTAGTAATTCTAGTGATAATTTTCGAATAATCTCTGATTTCTATTATATTTTATTAATTTTCTACACTGCGCTATATAATCCTCAGAGCACCCATCAGCCCTCTCTGACAGTCGCAGGGATGCCGTTAGTGTGCTGGAGGAGTTCCGTCAGAAGTCATCCCTCCCTCACTCTGACTCAGGACTGGGTGACGAGCAGGTGTCCAGTGTGATGAACGGGGCCGACCTGGACCTCGCCATGGGTGGTCCGAACGGCATGAGCGGCCTGTTCTGCACACTGTCATCAGAGGCCAGGTTACAGGAGAGCCTGACTGAGCCATCGATTGTGGATCACCTCAAACCCGCCTCCATCTCCAGCATCAGCCAGTCCAGCAAAGGCATCAATGTCAAGGAAATCCTGAAGAGCCTGGTAGCAGCTCCTGTGGAGACCACAGAGAGCGGGTCAGACACCCTGCCCTACCCTGACCACCAAGCCATGAAGAGGGAAGCCCAAGCCATGTTACCCATGCAGTTCCATTCCTTTGACAGGTACCATCTTCTCATTGTCACAATGCAAACATTTTGAGGAGTCTTTGAGAACATTTTAAATGAATAGTGTAAATTTAGTACAAGTTTAATTGAAAGCATTTGTGGCATAATGTTGATAATAAAATTAAGTTCTACTTGTCTCTCCTTTAAATAAAGCAAAGATCTAGATGACAGTGTAGAGCTTACAATATAAGTGAATGGGGGCCAATTCATAAACTTTAACATGCTCACAGTTTCAATTGTATAACCACACGACATAAACAATATGCATATTAACATGATTTCAGTGTAAAAAGAAAATAATTCATTAACCTTTTCTGTGTAAGGTTAATTTAAGTGCTTTTTATACAATTCTAACTTTTTTCTTTTTTTTTTAAGAAGAAAACTTTATATTTTGTGATAGTAAACATTGTTCTACAAAAGCTGTCGATTGAGCTTTACTTGTGTTGAACCAGGAATAATGCTTTAAAGGTCCACCCAAAATTGAAAATTCTGTCATCATTTACTTACCGTCACGTTGTTCGAAACCTGTGTGACTTTTTTTTTTCTTCTGAAAACCACAAAATAAGAGGTTTTGAAGAATGTTGGTAACCAAACGGTTCCTGTTCCCATTGACTTTCATTGTATGGACAAAAATATACAATGAAGGTCAGTGGAAACCTGAAGTGTTTAATTACCATCATTCTTCAAAATATCTTCTTTTGTGTACCGCTGAAGAACTGAAGTCATTCCGATTTGAAACGACATGAGGGTGAGTAAATGACAGAATTTTGCTGTAACTGTGATGAAGTGTAATGATATTAACCTCCACCAGGTGGCAGCAGTATACATCAGCATGGGTGCCAAATGTGAAATCATGTGGCTTTACCATGATTGAATGTTTTTTTTGTCACCAATAGCACTACAGTAGCCCATTTACTGTAGATGTATATGTACAAGGCCCTTAAAAGTACAGTGACCTTTTCTGTGTGCCTGCGATCCCTTCCGTGCCTTTAAACACTACACAATACATTACAGTCAAACCATGATGAATTCTTGGATTAGTCTTTTCCCTGAGGAATGGCCATAATGATTTTCTTGGTCATAAGCAAGCCATAACTCACTTTAAATTCCCCATACTTTCTATCATGAAGAATTGGTGTGTTTGAAAATGTCTCAGAGATGTGTTTGAGCATTTTGTGACGTGTTTACATTCCAAGGCCAGATAAAATCTCAGGGTGATTTGTCTCTGCTCTTAACACATGTCTTCAGTTGCGCTGCAAAGCTGTTGCTGTTCATGGCTGGCCAAAATCAAGAAATCACAGAACAGTGTTGACAATACATTTCCGCGCTGAATGATTCTGTGTGCGCGTGATGTACGAGCTACTGTCTGTAATGTTTGTGCGTTACAGTGCAGCAGCGCATTAGATTAGAACGGCGATTAACTTACCTGTACAATAAGCTGTTTAAAACGTGCATTCTCCTGTTCAATTTCGAGCATTCAGTAATATAATCACACATGACTTGTGGAGCACTTTCAGAGTATGCATTTATTTGTCATTTTAACTGTTTGGAAACGGAGCGTAAATGTGGAAGTCCTTCAAAGATTTCTTATCCTGTTGCGCCCTCTATGGACCCTTTTCACAAGACTGTGATGATGCATTTAACGGTCATCAGCATCGTAAATCCTCAAAAGTTTTTCATATTTGTATTTTAAAAAAAATATATGTATATTTATAACACTATTCTTTGTATTATATCACCTTTGCATCAAAAAAAAAAAAAACCAGTTAACGCTAATGTGAGGGTGTTTCTAATGCAGCGTCTATGGGAGGGACGGTAAGTTTGATATCGTTCTCTCTTCTGACTGCCGTTATCAGTCTCACTCAATTTTTTTCCTTTTATTGAAAGTCATGAAAACACTATCGTGGAGTTTTTCTTTTGCTATTTGAGCAAATGGGAATGCAAAAAAATATATTTGTGGTACTCTTCCATTCACTGCTCTTCAAGTTAACCCAACTATGACGACTTCCGCTGCTGAGAAAACCGGAAATGTGAAAAAGGTCCATAGGACCAGCGACTAGTCGACGTCAAGCTTAAAGCTATATATTAAATATGTATATATATACAGTATATGTAATAGGCACATAAATGTATGTTCTACACATGTATGTAGAATTTATAGAATTATACATTTTTATACAATTATTATAGAATTTTTAATGTATAGAATTTATATAAAATTACATTTATACAATACAATTATACATGCATATATATTTTTGCCGCAAATGTCCCAAAAATCAATACAACTATTCATTCCATGAATTCAATATTCTGTCAACCTAAAATCATTTGTAACCATTTTTACATCTTGAGTTGTTCATACATATAAAATGCTTTTGTTTTAGATGCTGTCAATATGCTAATCATTTTAAGTTTAATACTATAAGTGTCTATACAAGCATGCAAAAATCTGTTGTAGAACCACAATTTACATACATATTTTTGTTGCCAGTATTTTTTGTATTATCAACAAATTACGTGTCAGTAAACATGTTTGACAATGGTTGGTAGTTCCCTTTCAGTCGGTCACTCTCGACGTCACGTCGGATGACCGACGAATTGGGATCTCGCTTAGAGAGACCAATCCACTTCGAGTGTAAACTAAACGAGCCAATGCCCGGCTGCCTTTTTATGCTCACGCTGTGATCAGTGGCAGCTGGATGCAATCATCGCAATGTGCATTGTGCATTCGTTCGTTTAGTTTACACTCGAAGTGGTTTGGTCTCTCTAAGCGAGATCCCAATTCGTCGGTCATCCGACGTGACGTCTCCGTTCCCTCCTTCAGGGAACGAGGGTTACATACGTAACCGAGACGTTTTATTTATTATTTATTTATTTATTTTTATGTCAGCTAGATATCTAAGCGGGCAGTTTATTTATTTATTTTTTGCCAGATTAAGTTACAATGTGTGCCTGACTTTATGCCGATGCACAAAAGATGATATTTTGAAGAATATTGATAACCAAAAGATTGACGGTAGCCATTGACTTCCATAGTAGTCAACGTCAACTGTTTGGTTATCAACATTCTTCAAAATATCCTCTTTTGTGTTCAGCAGAAGAAAGAAACTCATACAGGTTTGGAACAAGTGGAGGGTGAGTAAATCATTTTCCTTATTCATTTTCTTTTTTGGGTGAACTATCCCTTTAAAACTATGGCTCCTGTGAGACTAGGCCCAAATAATGTGCCTCTCCCTGCTTAGATATTGAGTCACAGGAACAATGGATCTGTATAATGTGTGCAACCGCCACAGATGAGGTGTGCCTGCTGACTAGTAAAGGTGGTGTGTGTGTAGATGAGTTTGTGAGTGTTAGGGAGGGTCTCCAGGGCGTTGATGACAGATTAAACAGAAGCGCCCCACCGTGCCCCTAGCTCCCCTCCTGTCGTCCTCACCCCTCAGCACCCTAATAGAGACTGGCATGCAGAAATGAGTTGCCATGGCAGAGTGTATTATTTTTTAAATGCTTTCACACAGGCGGTCCACAGACGCCGGGTCGTACCACTCACTCCCGCATGCTTTAATGTCATCTGCCGGCCTTGAAATTGCTGTGTCTAATTGTTTGCCACCTGCCACCAAATGAGCTGCCAGACGTGGACAGGCTTCTTGGATTGTCTGTCAGAAGCTCAATAGATAGGGAGTGACAAAAAAAAAAACCTCAAACACAGGAGAGATCAGGACGACTCGCACATCACAGTCTTTCTGGGACTTTCCAAAGGTGAATTTTTTCAATTAGTATTGAAGCTGTTTTTGCAGATGGGGCCGCCACCATGAAGGACTTGCTTTAGTCAATTTAAATCAAGGAGAAACACTTTAATACATTAACATCAGTCCGTATCAATGTTAATGGATGGTATGCTAATAAACTGTGTGATACAAAATAAGTTTGCCATTATATGAGACCAACACATATAGTTATTGTTAATGTTCATTTATGCACTGAGACTGTTTGTAATCCTAATAGCCATTTCAAATAAAACATATAAACTATTTGCATCATTCATAGTCTACCCGAGATTAATCTGTGCTTTATTCAAAGTAAGTCAATTTTAAAAATCCTATTAATAAAATATGCACAGGATAATTCATACATCATTCACAAGCTCCCAGCCAATGAATAATTAATGAGGAATGTTGATTAGAAGCTTGTTTATCAGTCTAATACTATCAGCTCTACCTGTCAAATACCTGCAAGAAGCCAACATGTTATGAGTAATAATACTGTAGAAAAGCATTGCTTTGCGGATCTTAATGCTCAAAACTGTTGCAAACTGAGGTTCAAAGTCATAATTCTGTGTTGACTTTACAGTAGTATTAGAATGTCCATGTTACACATATTACTGATATGTTTAATTTATATTAACTCAATTAATAATTATTTTAGTAGTAATTATTAATATAAAGTGCTTTTGAATGTTGTTTCTTTCTTTCGTTCTTTCTTTCAAAATAAATGCATCTTGGGTGAGCATAAGAGACTTATTAAAAAAGACTTTAAAAAGTCTTACAGACCCCAGACTTTTAAACAGTAATGTATGTATTTGCATCTACAAGGATAATTCCTCATAACTCATAAAGACAATGGTACACATGTATGATTTTAAGGGTCTGTTATTCTCTGTTTGTAGTGCTCAAGGGGAAGCATGTGTCACAGAATGTTTTTGCTTCCTCACATGCGATCGATGAGAAACTCTCTGTGTCACGCCAACATGTTAAAGAGAGCGTGCCGTCGGGACGAGTGGCAGTATCCCTGACAAGTGCTCTAATGGCTCCATCCTCTCTCTGTACAGTGTCTGCTCCGAGGTCACATTGTGCGGCATCAGGAGGCTTAGCAGGTGACATTAGAACCACCGAAAACATGCAGATCTCTGTATCGGCCAGCATCTTGAACCACGTCAAGTCGTGATAAAGAAACCAGACCGATATACACACCAACAAAATATCATTCCATCTTCCAAAGCACTCGACTCTGTCATGTTTATAATATCAAACTAATCCTCTCCTGCTCTTTGCTATCCGGCTAAGGTGGGTTTCCGTGAATCTGCGAAGCTCCAGAATGTCTGTGAAGACTTACAGGAGATTATCGGCGAGGTCAAGAGTTTAACGCAAACTCGTGATCCTGCTCGTCTCCAGCACTATTTTCATCTCGTTAGACTGTTGCCTCTGGAAACCATGTGATTTCTTTTTACATCTATAAATAAGCTGGAAAAAAGGCTAAATATAATTTCTTGAAGGCATAATTAAGTTGATTAGTATATTTAGGCTCTTTTTAATGGTTTAATTTGTTTAGTAGCTATATTTAGAGACTGTTTCTTTAATTAGCTTTCCAGAGATTGCAGCTGGCCAGTGCTGAGAAGGTCAAAAAGGATGACAAGATGATTACTGGTATTGTGATTTTCTTCAACTGGAGGGGGTTGTTCCTGTTATGCCGTACCTTTTGAAGTACTTTCCGTAAATTTATTTTAAAATGAATATAATTATGTTTCATTATTTCTATTAAAGGATGTTCCAAACATTCAGACATATGATCTCGCCTTGTTCAAACACTTAAATTCATTTTACCATGACTAGAAAGATGAGAAAAACAGAACCGGATGGAAAACAGCCAAGCAGAATTTGCTTGGATGAGGGTGTCACCTTTTGATGTTTTATGTTTTCTGATATTTTTGCTTATTGATGTTTTCAATTTTCATTCATCTTTTTTTGTTTTGTTTTTTCTCTCTTTATTTGTTCCTACACTTTTATCCTATATTTAATTACTTTTCCCCCCTTTTTTAAAACTTTATCTAATGGAATAGAATGTTTTGAAGTGATACAAGCCAACTAATACCTCAAAACGTCCTGGAAACTTACTGGAAAGTAAAGTAATTGAGAAACTAGCTTTTGTAAGTGTATATGAATATAACAAAAAAAAAAAAAAAAAGTTTGGAAAAAACTTAATTGATGACTAGATAGATAGATAGATACCATATAACATTTTTAAATTTAATATTTTTTAAATATTTAAGAATATTTAATATTAATATTTAATCCAATATAGTGAGATATAATGGGGCAATGGAAATGCACTGTATTGTAGGACTAACCCATAAGGTTTTCTAAGGTGAGAACCTCAAAACTGCACCGCTATAGCAACAGCAAATTTCTGCAACACACCTGGAAAGTATCTTCTGATGAATTTCGCTCCGAGTTTGACATTATGTCAAGTCACAGCAGTGGACAAACAGCAGAAAAGAGAAACATACCCAAAACCCAGCAGTCACTGCTTTTGATTTTACTGTTTGTTTGTCCTGAGCTCTCATTCTGTACAGTCGCAAGGCAAGCACGGGCCGGCAGGAGAGCAGGATGTTTACTTTGCCTGCAGGTCTTTCCCTTGCCACTGCGACCATTCAATCTATCCACTTTCATCCAGCCTGACTGGACTGTGGAAAACAGCCGTCAATCTCCCTCCAGTTTAATCAACTGATTTCACAAGCCATCGTGTATTTATTGTTGCAGGTGAAATGTTTTTATTTTGCTTTGTTAGATGTGTTTCTTTTCGCTTATGCAGAATCTGGAAGCTTTTGTGGGTCACTTGCTGTCCCTTCTGGGAAGTGCTTGGTAAAATCCTAGCTGACTGCTTAGGTGTTTACACATCCGCCGATCCCAGTACATTGTTGTGACCTGGTTACAAGAACAGTTTGCCAGCCGCATCAAATCCAAGGTACACTTAGTAAAAGATTGTGTATAATTTCTTTTCCTCCCTCTCGCAGGAGTGTGGTGGTACAGGCCAAGAAGCCTCTGTCGGTGAATACAGTGGGCAGTTCAGGCTCCAGCAGCACCCTGACCTCTGCTAGCACCCCGAACATCTTCGCTGCTGCTTCGTCCGCTACGGCCAAGAGTATGATCAACACTACAGGTAGCCTAAGCATTGCTCTGACTTATGTCTCGGTACAACCTTACCTAACCTCTTCTGGAATGTTGCTAATTATGGTAACTTTGTAAGGACAGACATTATCCTTAAAAGTAGATATAATGGTCACAGCTGCTCTCTGTGTCGTTAATGAGACGCTAATTTGAACGTGCAAGTGCTTAAGTGAATTTCCAGTGAAATGCACGCTCTGCTCTGCGATTCCTAGAATAATTCAAGATGTCATTCCTAAAATAATTCAAACTCAGGAAATTAGATTTGGTGGCATCGGGCGGTTTGTCCACTAGAGGGCCCCCCTCACTATGCATTGCTTTCTCACACTATAGAAAAAAAAAAGACATGAAGATAGGATCTATATGAAATTTCAAGGTTGTTATGCAGCCACATGGAGACTACAAGGAAGTTCCTTTTCAAGCGTCCCCCTCAGGGTGCACACTGTGAACACTATAGATTTTTCTATTGAGACTGGAGCTGTTAGATCTACCTTATTGAGTGTGAAATTGTATGTGTTTATTGCTCTAGGCAGGACATTCTGGCCTGAAAACATAATATTTGATTCTGTGGGATTCATTGAAAATATCTGTAATGGTAAAATTTTTCCCCATTTGTTTATTTCATTAATTTCAGTGCATTGGGAATTGAAAGCCGATTTTAGGTACCTCAGCTTTGAAGGACCGATTTAAGCAACCTGCTATAATACTTTTTGTGATATTATTTTTTCCTTAAGAGAGGCTTTTAGTCCCCATTGTCCATCATAAACCTCAATGAGATCTGCTTAGAATGCACAAGGTACATTGATTTGGATTAAGGTTGAATCAGGCCAAGCTTTCACTTCCAGCGAAATCCATCAGAATGTCCCTCTTGACGTTTCCCCTCATCTTGGTGTATTTGCTTATGGGTGGACACTCATCTCTGACACGCCGATTGATGGCTGCGTAATAGATTTCCCATCCTCAGATGTCCCGTGACAGCTTGTGGTTTCACAGGATGACAGTCCATTGCTGTGATGTATCTATCAGAAGCTCCCTGCTGCACAGTGTGCTGTGGACACTGGCTTTGACAGAGAGAGAAATAAGAGGAATGTAAGATGGTGCTTCACGTTCTCAGAGGGAGGTGAGAGTAATAGGGATGATTCTCAAAGCTTGTGCCTCTATAGTTATGTTGTTACCTGATGAAAAACAGGGTTTAGTTGACAGTTGGTGGGGATATAAAGAGTTATTTTCAATGTCTAATAATAATATATTTATTTATTTAGAAATACTTATTTAAAAAAATGTATTTATATTTTCCCCTAAAGTCAACTTTTACACCAAAAACTTCATTTAGTCTGAATTTAATACATTTTTCTAAGCTTTGATTTCTCTCTTGTTGTCTCTCAGGAGCCACAGATGCGTCCACCTCCTCTTCCTCCAGCTTTGTGAATGGAGCCACCAGCAAGAATCTGCCTGAGGTTCAGACTGTGGCCCCCATGCCTGAGGACACCATGGAGAACATGAGGTGAATCCCAGGATGTCCCACGATGTGTGTTGAGGTCTAAGACAGACAGCGGGTAGAGATTCAGCTTGATGTTTATTATAAAATGGGATGGTTGGATGATTGGATGAGCTGCTTTTGAAGCCGTTGTGAAATATCACACCAGATGTCATTTTATGTGAATGAAAACAAGGCTGTGAGGATACACTGTTCTGTCTTAAGCTTAGGGATGCACAATATGTCAGTACCATATCAGATATGGGTCTATATATATATATATATATATATATATCTTTTTTTTTTTTATTGAAAATTGACCAATATTGGATATTTAATTGTGCATGATAATTCCCCTATTTTCATATTTACACTAACAGTCAAAACAAAAGTTTGAAATAATTACGATTTTATTAAAATAATGTTTTATGCTCATTTATTTGATAAAAAATATTGTATGATGAAATATTATGACAGTTTAAAAGAACTGTCTGTGTTTTATTTTAAAACATAATTTATTCCTGTGATGGCGATGTCTTCAGTGTCACATGATCCTCCAGAAATCAGTCTAATATTCTGATATTTTTGATCAAATAAATGCATCCTTGGTAAACATAAGAGACTTCAAAAACATTAAAAATCTTAATTATATCAAAGTTTTGACTGGTAGTGTATACAACCTTTGCTGTCATCTAATGTAAAATCATCTTTAAAATACTAATAAATTAATAACACTTAAATATAATCTGTAGCTAAAATATAAATTTTTTATACTGTAAATTATAATGTTGCCTAAATTCACTTGTAGCTGCAAACATTTTATTTTATATTTATATAGACAAAGTAGTAAAAAACATGAAAATAATTGGTGTTGTATCCCTAATTAATTAACCTAATTTTCATAATTTCCAAATCTTAACCCTTTTTTTTTGTTGTTGTTGTTGTTTTTTTTGTTGGAAACTTGAAAGACATTTTTCATTTTTTGGCACCCTTAAATGGCGTATTGCTTTATTTGAGTGTGTCTGTGAGTGGGAAGTACTTCCTCTGTCAGCACCTCATCAGATGAATTTGAGTTTGTTCACCCAGCCATGCTAGTCCAGGGTTTGTATTATCACTGCCACAAGAGGGGGTCAGAACTCAGGCTTGTTTTTTCATGTGTACAGACATTGTGCCTTTCCTTTGTTTAGGGCAATGGGCGAGAATCATTTTTTTTTATTATTGTTGTGGTTGCAACAAACAAGACAACCCCACACCTTACATATCGCCTGTCCTCTCTCTCACCCACCACGGGTGTTTGAGCTGTCAGAGAGGGCTGTGCGAGCGCTAATGCAGAGAAATCAGTGCACATAGGTGTTTTGGGGAGTGTGTGGAAACCGTGCTGACCTTGGCTCCATCCTTTCACCTCGTCTAATGCTTTGTGACAGACATCTCACAGACACGCCACCGTCTGACTACACAGGAGAAAGCGTGTGTGTGTGTGTGTGTACGGCTCTCTCTCGTGCTCTCCGGGGGCCTCTACACTTCACACACA
>NW_015665007.1:406444-413056 GCF_001515625.1 Sinocyclocheilus rhinocerous | reverse complement strand
TCTTTGTGTGAACATTTGGGCGGTGTTATGCAAATCTTCCCACATAGTGTGGTAGATATGTGGGGGCGTGTTCGAACGAGCCGTTTTAGGGGGGTGTGGCTGACTCTTAACTTTTATAAAGAATATCTCTTTGGATTTGAGACTTTAGTCTTTGCAAATTTACAGATCTTCTTTATGCACCAAGAGCTTGTAACACTCCAAAGAGAAAGGAAAAAATGAAATCGCATCATATGACCCCTTTAAAGTGAAATACTATTACTATTTGAATATATTACTATTTGAATATATTCAAATGTAATTTATTCCTGTAATGCTGAATTTTCAGCTTCAGTACTGCTGTCTTAAATGTGACCCTGGACCAGAAAACCAGTCTTAAGTCGCTGGGGTATATTTGTAGCAATAGCCAAAAATACATTGTATGGGTCAAAAATATAGATTTTTCTTTTATGCCAAAAATCATTAGGATATTAAGTAAAGATCATGTTCCATGAAGATAGTTTGTAAATTTCCTACTGTAAATATATCAAAACTTAATTTTTGATTAGTAATATGCATTGCTAAGTACTTCATTTGGACAAATTTAAAGACGATTTTCTCAATATTTAGATTTTTTTGTACCCTCAGATTCCAGATTTTCAAATAGTTGTATCTCGGCCAAATATTGTCCTATCCTAATAAGCCATACATCAATGGAAAGCTTATTTATTCAGTTTTCAGATGATGTATAAATCACAATTTCGAAAAATTGACCCTTTTGATTGGTTTTGTGGTCCAGGGTCACAAATGTCACATGGTCCTTCAGAAATCAAGTGTATATGATTTCACACAATACCCTTTTAACATGATACAATAACTGCAAAACGCACCCTTAAATGGCGTATTGCTTTATTTGAGTGTGTCTGTGAGTGGGAAGTACTTCCTCTGTCAGCACCTCATCAGATGAATTTGAGTTTGTTCACCCAGCCATGCTAGTCCAGGGTTTGTATTATCACTGCCACAAGAGGGGGTCAGAACTCAGGCTTGTTTTTTCATGTTTACAGACATTGTGCCTTTCCTTTGTTTAGGGCAATGGGCGAGAATCATTTTTTTTTTATTATTGTTGTGGTTGCAACAAACAAGACAACCCCACACCTTACATATATCGCCTGTCCTCTCTCTCACCCACCACGGGTGTTTGAGCTGTCAGAGAGGGCTGTGCGAGCGCTAATGCAGAGAAATCAGTGCGCATAGGTGTTTTGGGGAGTGTGTGGAAACCGTGCTGACCTTGGCTCCATCCTTTCACCTCGTCTAATGCTTTGTGACAGACATCTCACAGACACGCAAAACTGTTTATTGTTAGTTCATGTTAGCTCAGGTCCATTAACTATATTAATAGCTACAACTTTTCATTTTAATAATGTATTAGTAAATGTTGGAATCAGCATTAACTAAGATTAATAAATGCATTAGAATGCTTTAGTTAACTAATGTAGTTAACTAATGTTAACAGATTGAACTTTATTGTAAAGTGTTACCATCTAAGGGCCGGATTTACTATATAGGGCAAATGATTTACTTAGGTGCTTTACTTTATTTATTTAGGTGCACATTAAAGAACACAGACGCAACTTCTCATTTCCATAATGACCAGCGCAAATTACCGCCTGCTTTAAGACATGCTTCTTTTGGGTGTTAAATAATGCCACAAATACCAGTGAAGTGACGAGCGCAAATCTTAGTAAATCACATTGCGTGATTCATTTAAATACTCTCCTCCCATAAATTTACTGATCGAAACGGAAACACCTACAAATGTATATTCAATAAGGTGAGTCACAAAAATAACTGTCTGCACCTTTTCAGCACTAATTTCCCACTGTGTGTTTTTAGCAAATCCTGACAGTAGTTTTTTAACGCCAAATGTCAAATTTTGTTTGCACTGGAAAGATGATTTTTCGTGTTTTGCTGGCTGAATAATTGACACAAAGGTACATAATAGTGCAACTCATTAGCACTTATATGTCAGTTCCTCACAGCTTCATTTGCATAAAATTAAACATAACATCTACCGTCACTGAAGTCCGTATTTCCTGGCAGATTAATTGTTAAATTATTAATAATGCATTTAATTTTTTATTGAACGTTAGTGTCTTATAATACTGTAGCCACCATTTAAAAATAGCAATAATATGAAATTATTATAGTGATTATTCCTTTAGAATAATTACACATTTTTAAATGGTTTTGAAAAGTCTCTAATGCTCACTAAGGCTGCATGTATTTGATGAAATATGATTGTTTTCTATTTTTAATATTTTAAAATGTAATTTATTCCTATGATGGCATAGCTGAATTTTCAGCAGCCGTTACTCCAGTCTTCAGTGTCACATGGTCCTTCAGAAATCAGTGTATATTATTTCTCACAATACCCTTTTAATATGATAAAACACACCCTTAAATGGCGTATTGCTTTATTTGAGCTTGTCAGTGAGTGGGAAGTATTTCCTCTGTCTGCACCTCATCAGAGCGTTTGTGTTTGTTCACCCAGCCATGAGTTTTTATTATCACTGCCACAAGAGGGGGTCAGAACTCAGGCTTGTTTTTTCATGTGTA
The DNA here is from genome assembly GCF_001515625.1 of Sinocyclocheilus rhinocerous. Taxonomy (NCBI): domain Eukaryota; kingdom Metazoa; phylum Chordata; class Actinopteri; order Cypriniformes; family Cyprinidae; genus Sinocyclocheilus; species Sinocyclocheilus rhinocerous. Next base: position 410,464 of record NW_015665007.1, on the reverse strand, counting down.
CAGACATTGTGCCTTTCCTTTGTTTAGGGCAATGGGCGAGAATCATTTTTTTTTTATTATTGTTGTGGTTGCAACAAACAAGACAACCCCACACCTTACATATCGCCTGTCCACTCTCTCACTGGCCACCGCGGGTGTTTGAGCTGTCAGACGGGGCTGTGCGAGCGCTAATGCAGAGAAATCAGTGTGCGTAGGTGTTTTGGGGAGTGTGTGGAAACCGTGCTGACCTTGGCTCCATCCTTTCACCTCGTCTAATGCTTTGTGACAGACATCTCACAGACACGCCACCGTCTGACTACACAGGAGAAAGCGTGTGTGTGTGTGTGTGTACGGCTCTCTCTCGTGCTCTCCGGGGGCCTCTACACTTCACACACACATACACACACACACACACACACATATACACACTCTTTGTGGCTTCTCTGCCGCACCAGGAATCGCAAATCAGTTGCCATGGCAGCGGTAACCGACAGCACTTACTGGGAGTGTGAAGTCAATGATGAAACTGTCTGGATGCAGAGGCTGTGATGCCTAACCCGCACTCCAAGAGACAAGAGATGGGTTTCGCTGTCGCTGCCTGTGTCCCTTTAGTGTTGATTTTTATTTTTTTATTTTTTTTGCAATAAGCACACCAAAAAGGAAACGCAGTATTCTCAAAGCTCACAATCTAATTATCATCAGATTTACAACCAAGACATGCAAACCCAAGTAAATTTGCATGCTTATACAACAAAATCCCTCTGAGTTTTGCTCAGCATCTCAGTGTTAAGGTTTTATTGTGGTACACAAGCCTCAAAATACTGGTTTTGCGCAATATATTTTTAAATGCTAGTATAGTAAATATGCTTGTACTGTAAGTACTGGTAGCTACTTGTATTTTATCTGTGTAGAATTAAGCTTGAATCGGTATTATGTGTTTAATAACTTAAAATAACAAATAATGGACTGTTATTTAATAACTTAAAATAATTCATGCTGCCATATAAGGACTGTACTGTAAAAAGTATTAAAAGTTACTAACAAGTAGAACGTAGAGAGCATACTGTTACAAACCTTTAGAGACTTTTGACTGATTTTATATTTCTTAAGTGAATTTAAAAGATTTAAAAGCTTTAATTCTTAAAATTAAATTTGTATGCAAATATAAATTGGGGCTTGACAAAAATAAGTTTGTAAATATCTAAATTTCTTCATTGATTGATCATAAAATGTATGGGACTGTGCTTTTTTCGCAATTCCAACAAAAAGTATTAATACTAACAAGTTAGCTTTCATTTAATGTTAGTGCCACTTGAAAAATTAGGGTAAAAATAGCAGTAAAGTCACCCATTTCTCCTTTGTGTTTTTGGTCTTGACTCTGTGTTTTGGTGTTTTATGTAAGGTTTCTCAGCTCAGTTAATTTAGCTCATTGTCAGGACCCCATGCTGTACTGGAGCCGGCCAGTGCCATAGGCAAGAACAGCTTCCAGTGTGCCTTAAAAAACCACAAACATGCTTATTTTCTAGTGGGGTTGGACTCCTGTAGGGTACATGTAGTTCTCTTTTCTTTTCTGCAAACTGGCTTTGTACTTTGTCTTTGTTGTCGGAGCCTAGAATGTTCACTCAAGTTATCTGCAACTGGTTATTACTATGTGGCTTTGGTTTGGTCTGTATGGTGTGTTGGTGTGCCATTTTACTGGTTCAGTATTAATCACAATTCATGGTTTTGTCTGCAAGTGAACCAAAATATGTTTTCGCTGTTCTTTTTATCCAGCTTCTATAATTCATTTACTTTGTCTGTCCACACAGTATCACCACTAAACTGGAGCGAGCTCTGGAGAAGGTGGCTCCATTACTGAGAGAGATCTTTGTGGACTTTGCACCTTTCCTCTCTCGTACACTGCTGGGCAGTCATGGGCAGGAGCTGCTCATTGAAGGTACTGATGCTGAGCTCTTCATCTCTCTTTGTCTTTCTCTTTTGCGCATCCTTGTGTATTACATGATCATGCTGATACAGGAGGGTGTAGGCTGAAGATACATTTGATTGATTTTATGTTTCTTACCTGAATAACCTTTTGTTTTAAAAAGCTTGTGCGTTTATAGAATATATATCAATGTATATACACTCATATCAATGTTTTAGTATGCACTTCAGAACTCAGCATCCAGGGACATGCATGCAAAATGAAATAAACTTAGAAAATAAATACACATATTATGTATTGGTTTATTTGGTATATATATATATATACAGTGGGTATGGAAAGTATTCAGACCCCCTTAATGGCATCAGTTAGATTTTGAAAGAAATTTAATACAGTTTTTGAAAGGAAAGTAATACTTTATAATACTAAGTAATACTGAATAATACTTTTATTTAGCAAGAATGCATTCAATTGATCAAAAGTGACAGTAAAGACATTTTTAATGTTACAAAAGTTTTCCATTTCAAATAAATGTTGTTTTTTTTAATCTTTCTATTCATTAAGAATCCTGATAAAAATGCATCACAGTTTTGACAAAAATATTAATCAAAGCTGCTGTTTTCAACATTGGTAATTTTTTTTATTAAAATCATTTCTCAAGGAATATGTGAAGACTGGAGGTTGCTGCTGAAAATTCAGCTTTGCCATCACAGGAATAAATTACTTATAAATATCTTAATATCTTAGAAAACAATTATTTTAAATTGTAATAATATTCCACAATATATGTAAATGCAGATTTGGTGAGCACAAAGAACAATATATAATTAATATTAATATTAATGTGTATATATTATTTATTTATTTTTGTTGGTTGGTTGTGTTTTCTCCTTTTTTCCCTAATCTTTGAGGTGCATAGAGCTACTTTTGGAATTCACTTCCCTTCTCTAGCTGGGTGCGATGGGCCACACACACATACTTGCACACGCTTTTTCTCTCACATGGCAAGGCAACCTCTCTTTGAACAGGAACCCACACTCCAGGCTCTGTTTTGTGGCTTTTTTACCTTTCAGCCTCAGTGCCAAATCATAGTGTACGTCCCCCTCACCGCTCAAAGCCAGTTTGTTCCGACTAATGTAGCTCCACATTACGGCACGCTGGAAATATGCGTGTCTACAGCTCAGGCAGCCATTTCATGAAAGAAATACTCAGAAACACATTCTGCCCTGGATTCAAACTCCCCTTTTTTTATGAAAAATAACAGTCAGTTTTCTGTCTTTAACTTAGTAGTCGTACTTAATCCTGTCCCCATTAGGAAGCATCACAGTTTAGGTTGCCTGCTGAAAACAGGCGCAAGGTGACAATTTCATGACTTTACTAGTGAAATCTAGTCATTCGAGTCAATGTTTTGCTCTGAGATGGTGTAGTTTCAGACTCTACCAGAAGGGGCAAACTAGACCTTGCTAAACCTGTCAAACCTTGACCCCATGGTTTTGTAAGATTTAATTTCCCTAAACAAATTCGGGGTGATTACTAGGGCATAGCTATGAGGTTTCAAAAGTGTGCTTGGTGTTTTTAGCTCATTGCTATGTGGTTTGAAGGGTGTTGTAGGTAGTTGCTAGAGCCTAAACAAATTTAAAGAAATAGTTCACCCAAAAATGAAAATTGTGTCATTATTTACTCACCCTCATGTCCTTCCAAACCTATTTGACTTTCTTTTTTCTGTGAAACATAAAAGAAGACATTTAAAAATATATATTTTTAAATGTAACATAAATGTAAATTTACATTTATGCATTAGGAAATGCTTTCATCCAAAGTTTTTCTCCATTGCCTGGGATTCAAAATCTTTGACCTTAGTTTTGCTAGCACCATGCTCTATGTAGATATACGTGTATGTATAAATATATATGTATGTATATATATATGTGTGTGTGTGTGTGTGTGTATATATATATATATATATATATATATATATAAATGCAGTTTAAGTACATTTTTGACTACATTTTAGTTACTTATTTTAGTAACTTCCTCATATTTTCTGTCCATTTTATAACATGTTTACAATCTAAATATATTTACATTATTTAAAATATACACAGTATATTTTTAAA
>NW_015665007.1:395366-406424 GCF_001515625.1 Sinocyclocheilus rhinocerous | reverse complement strand
ATTTATTTTAAATTTTTATATAATATTTCTTATATTATTTTATATAATATAATACATATTTTGTACATTATATATATATATATATATATATATATATTTATATGTGTGTGTGTGTGTGTGTGTAAAAATTACATTATTAATTTTTCCAACTTGAAATGCCATTGACTGTGCTTGTGCATTGCCGTTGCCATTGCCATCCTCCCCAAACGAACCCCAATCCTGAACACACAACAGCGACTTCCTCATAGATGACTCTTTACCCTCGCATTCATTTGTCCAGTATGTTAACACCATCCCATGACCAGAAGAAGTGATGTCTGTTTTCCCACCTCATTCCCTTACTCTATTCCTCAACCTCTCACAGCTGAAATACTGTTCACTTGGTGCAAAGGCGCCCTATTTACCCATAATTACCCTTCATCCATCACTCAGCCCGGCACTAGGGGTCAAGCCCCTGCCCAGCCTCCCTCCAGACACTCGTTCACTGGGGGCAATTATGCCCCGCTCGCCCTCGGACAGCCTCCCGACACTTGGAGTTTGAGTGCAAGGCCCCTGGGCGGAACACTGCACTTCTTGTGAGAGCTGGCTGCCCAACTCTGCGACGCTTCAGCCCTTTGACAATGTCACATTCACACCAGTGAGGCTTAACTGGAAAGCGCGGCGACTTGCTGTTTAAATAGAATGCATTTAGTTTGTCCAGCAGCGTGATCCAGAGGTCAGACCTGCCACCTGACTGAAGAGAGGGACCCCAGTGGGGAATCGCTGTGTGTGCGGCCCCATCTCACCCTCATAAATGAGACAGAGAGATTGTTGGGACTTGAACTCTTGGCCTCTGAAATATTACAGTCATAACTTCACGGACTGAATGGTTTAGGAGCGATCATTCATGGTGAAAGGATGTTTAAGTGGGTAACGAGACAAGTGGTGCTGTCAGACAAAAGAGCTAAATTTAAAGCTCAATGTACAGGACTGTTTTTACCACATATTGTATGTATACAAATTTAATTAATGGGATTTACAGTTTTGATTTAAAAATGTAGAATGTCTGAAGAAAATGAGTACTTTTCTGTGCAAAATTATCTGCCATGATTCTGGAGTGGTTGCCATAACATAGATCTGATGTTGCTAAGGTGTTCAGGGTGGTTTTTATTACATTACTATTTTGTACAATTCCTGCCGGTACTGAGAATCGAACCTGCGATCTTCAGGTTACATGTCCGACTCTCTAATCATTAGGCCACAACTGCCCCACTTCCTTTCACCCCTAACCTAAGAACGAAAAAAACCTTGCCGTGAATATATCAGGGCCTTTACACATGACAGAATTTTTTGTCTGTAGTTTTGTAAAACTTTCCCACACCGTACTGGTTCGGCTTTGTTTGCATGTCCCATAAGTGTGTCGTCTTCTATTGGATTATAGCCGGGAGGCTGAATTACAGTCTTGCGCTACAGTGCCACACTGGTCAAACCGTGTTATTGCAGGCCCTTACATCATATGAGAGCAAACAAGTAGCCTATTCGATAACCCATTTTTCTGCTTTATTGTCCACCAAATGAAAAACGTAAGCCCAACCTGTTAGAAAATTAACAGCACACATCTTCTCATCAACCCACACAAATGAAGCTATAATTTACGCGGGACTAGTTACATGGCAAAGTTTAATACTTAGGTGGAGTTAGGTATTTGTTCCAATGCCTAACCCTAAATATGGGCATTAGTAATAATAATGCAATAGTAAATACTCTTCCATCACTTCCATGGAGTCTCATTACACCATATTCTGCGTCAGAGCTCTCTCTCTCTCTCTCTCTCTCTCTCTCATCTTTCTCTCATTAGAGTCCTGTCTCTCTGACTCTGCTGGCTCATGCAAACAAGGGCATCAGCTATGTGCTGTGTTTGTATGTTAATGCAGGTGTGCGTATGTGAGTGTGTGTGAGGGAGAAAGTTTGTCTTATATGGCTGTCAAAAACTGCACATGTCATTTACAATTACCTTGTTTATCAGTGAGGTTAACCAACTGTCTTTTATATTGAATGAACAAAAGGCTTTTCATTTAAAACTGCATATTTTACTCAAACGACATCTGATTTCAAGAGAATGGTGCCTGTATGAGGAAAAAAAGATGTGACTATATTCACTCCTGTATTTAAATTCATGCCCATACATTTTTTTTTTTAGAAGATGCATTGTTGTATCTGTATAAGTGGCATCCTTATTCTAGCCAGGTTTGAGAAATATGCAAGCGAGGCCATTGATCTCACACTGGCATGCAGCAGATGACCTTTGACCTCTCAGGAGACACTATTAGTGACCCCGCGAGCTGTTAGCTATCTGAGTCATAACGCACAGACGACAAGAGACGTTCAGTCTCAAATTCAAAACATAACTCATCAGAACTGTCCTGGATGCTTGTGTGACATTAAATGGTTGCATTTTGGGACTGTTCTGTTCATCTGCACCATACACTTTTCTGAGGCCATGTGGACAGCCTGCCCTTGACTAACCCTCGCAGATGTAGTTATGATAGGTCAAAACAAATGTAAAAACAAACAACCTGTAAGGTTTGTTTTGCTTTTGTGTGCGTTTATGAATATGATGAAGCAGAATGATTCATTTCTGTGTCTTTTTTCTTTCTGTTCTCTTCTAGGTCTGGTGTGCATGAAGTCAAGCACCTCGGTAGTGGAACTAGTTATGTTGCTATGCTCTCAGGTGAGTTGTCACTCTTTTTCTGTTTTATTTATCTATCTAATGTTGTTTTCCAGCATGACACATTGTCTATTGTTAATGGTCACAGCGAGCTGCTTAAATATTTGTCTGGATGACAGAAAGCAATACACAAACATGACTGGTCATTAACACATTCATTTCTCAAAGCCAACCTTAACTGAGTGTGTCAAACTGCTCAGCTTGTGATGTTAACTGATATAGTTACAAATTTATCTCTTAAAAGTCTGACATATGAAATATTAGTCTGACATATCTTATTTTATGAAATGAAACAAAAATTTTAAAAAAAAAGTTTTAGGTTGAGTATTATATTTGATACTTCGGGCTTATATTGCTCATATAGCATGATATAGTGAAGATATGGAGCTCACATTCAAGGAATTTTAACATGACTTTTCTAAAAATGATGGATAATTAAGTAAACCTAAGTAGCTTCAGTCCAGTAAGGGTTAATTTTTTTAAAAAGATAGCAATATAAAAGTTTTTCTTACATATAATTTATAAAAATCATTGAAGATTGGCTTTGTATAAAGGCCTTGTACTTATTAAAAAATATGAATTATCAATCAGAGGACAGAAGGCATGTACAGTAGTAGATTTTGTACAAAATCTTTTTCTGCAAAGACAGTAGGCATTATAGGATTGAATTATTTCATACCTTTTCCCACATTTTTCCTCCTTGGACTGAAAATAGTGTAACCCCAGCTCATGTAAACACACCGCAGTCGTCTTCCCTTTAAATCTCAGTGACATATTACAGCTTGCTGACCTTCGGAGTCCCTTGTTAAGCCTTCCCTTTCAAAGGGGTCAGGGTCCCGATGTTGTAGTCAGAGCGGGAGATATTTAACATACCTTCTGTCAGCCCATCACTCTTGCGCTGGGAGTCCATAAGGAAGCCATTACCTCAGCATCTCTTCTTCAGAATCCAGTCGGTCGGAGAGCTCGGCGGGGCAGGAGCTTTTAGTCGTTGAATTGCACCTCTGACTCTATGAACTCCATACTGCTAACCTCCCATTTGGGGTCAGTAAGATTTTTTTTATGTTTTTGAAAGAAGTCTCCTAACCAAGGCTACATGTATTTAATATAATAAAAATACATTCAAATTTATCATTTTAAATAACCGTTTTTTATTTTACTGTATTTAAAAATTCAGTGTATTCCTATCAGCAGCCGTTACTCCAGTCTTCAGAATGTTCATTCAGAAATCATTCTGATATGCTGATTTGATGGTTAAGAAACATTTCTTCTTATTATAAATGTTGAAAACAGTTGTTCTGCTTAATATTTTTTGTTAAAACTGCGATAATATATACAGTATATATACTTTTTTCAGGATTTTTAATAAATAGAAAGTTCAAAAGAACAGCATTTATTTGAAATGAAAAGTAATTACTGTCACTTTTAATCAATTTAATGCATTCTGAATAAAAAGAATTTATTTCTTTTTGATTTATTTTACAAAAATCTTACTGACCCCAAACTTTTGAACTCTAGTGGTGCATATATGTATGAAAACTGTTTAACTTTTTTAAATATTTTATTATTTTATATATTATGTTTATACCTATATATGAAAAATGATGTATGTATGTATGTATGTTTGTTTGTTTGTTTAGTTTATTTAGTTTATTTTCCCCCCTGTTAAATTGTGGGGAGGGTTTTGTTTTGCACCGCACAAAACGCGTTTACCGCCCATAATTTCCATCTGAACAACATTTTGGTTTAAGAATGTTCATGGTATTTTCTTCCATATACTGAAAGTAGATTGGGATCATGAGCTGACAAATTCCAAAAAAAAAACAATTATAAAGGCATGATAAAAGTAGTCTATATGGCTTGAGCACTGTGTTTCATATCTTCTAAAGTCATACAAGCAGCAATTTGAACATCTAAAGACACGGGGGTGAGAAGATGATTTCGTTTTTGGGTGAACTATCCCTTTAATAAATGCTTGGAGCACAACTGAACTCATCCCACATCCCACTACGAATCATGTCGCGGTGGGAGACGTCCTTGCTGCGAGTCCAACAACCTCGAGCCTTTCCCCTTCTCATCTCCGCACTAATGCACCCAGACAGCGGGACGTTCACCGCTCGTGACCTTACGACCCGCTTTGTTTCGCGAACTGTCACTTTTATGAATAAATTAGTGATAATCATCTTGCACTTTTTTATTTATGCCTCCTAATCACTGTTATTCATCTAAGGCTGCCGACAGCCGGTGTCTCTATGCAGTCAAGTGGCAGCGGGTGCCGCAGAGGTCAGCCGGGTCTGTTTCGTGTAGCAGCTTAAACACACATAAAGGATCTAGCGTGGAGCCGGAGAGATTTACAGATGGACGGCCTCCAGATGTCGGGAGCAGCGCTGAGCAGATAAAAGCAAAGCGCTCCCTCTGTCTCTTGACAGGTTGGATTGAGATGCTGCAAATTCTCAAGAGCCATTAAAGTCTGTGGGTTACAAAGCTGGGGGAGGAAAAAAAACTGTCTGGCTGAGGTGCACAGCACAAACGCAAGTGCTACAACTACAATTTATTTTCCTCCCACGGTTTTTGTGGGGCACATTTTTGGCTAATGACTGCGTTCTCAGCTGAGGACGTTTTGGCAGGCAGTTTTGACAGGAGTGCTTGACAGCTGTGACTGGAATTTGGAGGCGTAGGTTAAAAGATGATTGGAGTTTGAATGAAATTAAGTTCTTGGCTTTGAAAAAGCATGTACTCAAGGTTTCAGTGAAGCAAGAAGGTGACTTGTCAGACAGTGCAATCATAATCATGAAGGATAAGAGAACCAACTGGCTTGCATATTTTTTTCCTGTACTTTTGAAAAAAAGAACGTAAACAGTACAAGTAGAAATATACAAAAAGATCATAAACTCGGGATCAAATATAAAGGTTAAAGCTGAAGTACTCATTTAGTGTATGGTAAAACAGTGTTGTCTTTTTATATACATAACTATATAACTATAAAGACCTATTTATACTGCAAAAAATAAATATATAAACAAATCACATATTATCTGAAAAATATTTACTTTCTATTTAGTTGACACCTTTCTTTCTTTCTTTCTTTCTTTATTATTGTTAGCATGAATAATTAAAAAATTAATAACATTATAGTGCTTTCTATTTAAGTGACACTTATTTCTTTTTATGTAATATGTATAATAATTATTTATTATTGCTATTACTTTATTATTGCTATTTACATTTAGTTGGCATTGATGTTTGTTTATTGTTTTTATTTTCTGTGTTGTCAACTTTAATTATTATTTATTTACTATGTTTAATGATTTATCATCATCATCATCATCATACTTTTGTATTTATTATTATTTTTATTTACTATGTATAGTTATTTTTCATTGTTATTATTATCACTATTATAGTTGTTTTATTATTATTATATTTATTATTATTTTCTATTTACTATGTATAGTTATTTTTCATTGTTATTATTATCATTATTGTAGTTGTTTTATTATTATTATTGCTACTACTACTTTCTAATAAGACGATACTTTATTTATTTTTGGTTATTTTTTTATCATTGTTGTTTTGTTTTGTTTATTTATTTATTTACATTTTTGTTTCCCAACTATTTTTCTTTAAACATTTCCATGGGCCCCCTTGGGGCTCCCCGGCCCGCAGTTTGAAAACCCCTGTGCTAAAATACAAGATAAACTGTCTGCATCAGCTCTTAAACCCAGTGTGTCAGCTTTTCCCAGTATAAGCCCCTCGCTGGAGATGGCAGGCCGGAAGTGATCTTCTCTTTTACATAAGGGATCGCATTACAGCCTTCTGGAGGTACATGTCATCGCTAATGCACATCACATGGACGGCATACTTGTCTGAGCCCCCCAAAATCCCCTCACAATCACACACACCTCCCACTGGGGACCCTCAATCTCCAGCATGAAGAGAAAGAAGATAAAAAAAAATGTCTCAAAAGAAGTGTGTTACAGTGATGTAGTGCAAAGGCTACTTGAGAAGAGACAGCGGACTGGGACTTGGCTCTCTGTCATTTTCTTTTGGCAGGCCAGTGTGCCCCACATCTGCATGGATTTCCTTATTTATTTTTGTCACGTGGGTGCTGATCTACTTGAGCGGAGGCTAGTGAAGAAGCACTGAGCTGAGGCAGCCGATCCCATGCGACGAACCGCCTGACTGCGGAGTAGATAATGAATGGTGGAGGAGAAATAGAGAGAGGGAGGCATATTGGGTCAGTTACAACATTTGGAGACCAGATGCGCTTCAGTGTTGTCTCTTTCTGGCTCAGTGAGGGGTATGCTTACCAGTGTGTGTGATTTTTGATAATTTTTTTCTCAAACTTTTTTTTTTCTAGTAGTATTATTATTATAGAAAGTATAGTACTAGTAGTATCTGTATTTCTATCTATCTATCTATCTTATATATATATATATATATATTTATATATAAAATTAAGACGTGAAATGTTTGGAAATAAATGGGCTGCTCTGCATGTTCTGTTGAAAATGATGATGATGAAGATGATTATTTGGAAGTCAAACTTTAGAGGTTCTTGCCATTGGATTCATACAGCTTTTTGTGGGGGGGACCAGTTGAGTAGAAGAAATAGCAAAAATGGCTCAGAAAAGTGTGGTTAGTTCTGACATTTCACAGTTAAAAACTTTCATGTCCAAAATTCTTTTTTGGGCCACTATATATTACCAATTAAAACCACCCAACCACCGAAAAGGCCATATTTCCCAGCATTCCCTGTCATCACTGACTAAGTAAAGCTTTATTTATACAGCACCTTTAAAAATAGTGTTTGCAAAGGTCTTTACAGAAAACATGAATGTCATATTATAATATGAAACTGGGAAATAAAACAATTAAAAGAAAATAAAATGCTCAAAACACACAGACCGTCTGTATATAATGCTTAAAACACTCTCGTTCTGAGAGCATCGTTCACATCCATCCCGAGCGGCTCTTCTCTCACCTTGACTCCCTCACCACGGGACAGGGGAATATTTTTGAGGCCCACTTTTTGCAAATGCCCTCTTTCCTTTTGAACTTCAACCCAGCTTATGCTCTTCCCCCTTAACTCGTACCTTAGAGAGCAAACAGGAGAATGGAGGAGAGTTTCCCATAGTAAGCACGACTGCATTTTAATCACCTCCAGACCCATGCTGTGTGTGTGAGAGACAGCAGGGGAAGGAGAGCCCGGGAAACGGAGAGAGGGAGGGCGTGAGACGTTCCCTAAGGCCTCAAAAGCGCTCGAGGCAAGGCGAGAGGGCCGGTCTCTAGACGGAGGTCTTCGGTGATCTGTCACTGGGTGCTCACAGGGAGGAAATGGCTGTGTTTAAGGGGCAAGAGGATACAGTTTCATTCAGCAATTACATCTCTCCAGTGTTTACGGATCTTTGCGCAGAGGAAGAAAAGATGCTTGCACACACACAAGGCTGAGTTCCAGCCTTTTTATGGCTTTGGCTCTCGATCGCGTAGACTGTATGTGACCTCAAAGCCATCTTTGCTTTCTCAAATACATAGCAATCCAATTTGCTGCGATCACTATCACTAGATGTTTCATTTAGGCTTAACATGAGACTTTAGGAGAGAGATATTTTTGTGTGCAGATGTTTTTGCCACTGTTTATTTATTTATTTATTGTATTATAGATGTTCTTCAATCAATTTTCACCAGGACTTATTTGGATCTAACCATAAATTAACTCTCTTGTTTTCATGCATATTTGCGTATATCCTAAATTCACAAAATTAAATAATATTTTTACACTTAATGTATAAAATACAATGTGATTGGAAATGGACTGGAAAAGTGAGATTTATCTTGATTTTCCTTCATAGTGTTGTCTCCTTGGTATCCAAGTAAAAAAGTGGTAGAAATGACTATATAAATAATATTAAAATTTTGTAAGTATGTATGTATAAATAAATAAATAAAACATTTTTGTTACGTGAAATAAACATTAACTGAAAAAAAAAACTTTATTTCAGCTGGTTGCAACATTTCCCATTTTAATTTAATTAAACTTGTACTAAAAATATCTAAACTGAAATAAAATTAATAACAACTAAATTGCTAAACTAAATTAAAATTTAAAAATAAAAACAGAAAATATAAAAATAAAAACTGATTCATAATATGAATAAATATAATAGTATCTCAACAATACTAAAATAGCACTGATAATAATTATAAATTATTAAAATTAATATATATTTAAAATAATTTTCATATTATTAATAATAAGCATTTTTATAACACACTATTGAAGTTTTAGAAATGTAATGGTTAATATTTTTATGATGGTTCGTAATATTTTAAGATCAAAAGTCTGGGTCCAGCAAAACGTTTCCAAGTTGATTTTAATAGGACTTTTTATGTAACAAAAATAAAAAGAACTTCGTTTCAAAATTATTTAAATCAACATCAACACTTAGATATTCTTTTGGATATACTTTTTCCCTTGGTGCAAAAGCTGTCTTTAATCACACTGATGAAAAATGAACACAATCCACATATAAATGAAAAATGTTTGTTTCTTTCAGGAGTGGCAGAACTCTATACAGAAGAACGCTGGCCTGGCTTTCATTGAGCTTATCAACGAGGGAAGGTAAAGTCTCACTTCTGCTCCTCAAACACCATTACTAGCTCACATATCACTGTACTGTAGCTAATGTCACTTTAAACTGGTTATCTAGTGCTGGTCTGTTCGGCTGTCGGGTTGCCATGGCATCTCTGAGGCCAACTAGAGAACAGGGAGGTAACCAGATTAGCCCCTAAGCCTCTCATCCCACTAGTTTGACTACAGTCTGTGTGTGTGTTTTGAGTGGAAGTGGTTGACCAGAGTGGAAAATACGCTGAGATAAGCATGTTGAGAGAGAGTGGCTTTATAAATCCTCTGATGTACTTCCTGTCCAGAATGTGTAAATCCTTTGAGTCTTTAAACATATCCAACATGCTGTTTTGTTTTTTTAGGTATACTTTTCTGTCTCAAAAAAGATTGTGTTTGTGTGCGTGTATGTCTATGTCCATGTGTTTGTCAGGTTTAGGCTTTGAATCATTGTTGTCGAGCTGATCCAGGGCGGCTCAGCCTGCATATCCATCTGCTGACCCATCTGTGCACACATACACATACACACACACACACACACACACACACACACACACACACACATTTGGACAATACGCCTGAGTCAGCAGAGATAGTCGCTGTCCAGGGTGCTGGCACATCAGTCATTCACCCTCTCTACCTGTCTGTCTATCTGTCTCTCTGTCTGTCTGTATCAGTGGCTCTCATTCCAAATCCTTACCTCAGTGGCAGTAGAGTAGTGATCGCCTACAGTGATCGCCTGGAAGCATTTTCCCATTCGTGTTCTTTATAGAGGTTAAATTAAGTGATATAAATACGTATTTTGGAATGTTTCATGGGAGTGGATGGCTGCTACTAGCAACAGTGCCTTCTCTTATACCAAGGAGATTCTCTTTTTTTAGTGATTCACAGGGAAATCTGTAATTAAATACTCTACCATTCAAAAGTCTGGGGTCAGTATTTTTATTAAATTTATTTTTTTTAATAAATGCATTTGTTCAGCAAGGATGCATTAAATTTATCAAAATTTTAAAGGCTTTACATTGTTATTAAAATAAATAAATAAATCAAATCAAATCAGCGTATTAGAATGATTTCTGAAGGATTATGTGACAGCGAAGACTGGACTAATGGCTGCTGAAAATTCAGCTTTGCCATCACAGGAATAATCTACATTTTTTAAATGTATTTAAATAGAAAAAAGTTATTTTAAACTGTGACAATATTTCATAAAAATGCAGTTTTTACTGTGTTTTTGATTAAATAAATGCAGCCTTGGTGAGCAAAAGAGACTTCTTTTAAAGGGGTCATATGATGTTGCTAAAAAGAACATTATTTTGTGTATTTGGTGTAATGAAATGTGTTTATGCGGTTTAAGGTTAAAAAAACATATTATTTTCCACATACTGTACATTATTGTTTCTCCTCTATGCCCTGCCTTTCTGAAACGCGTCGATTTTTACAAAACTCATCGGTCTGAAAAACGAGGTGTGCTCTGATTGGCCAGCTATCCAATGCGTTATGATTGGCCGAATACCTCAAGTGTGTGAAGGAAATGTTACGCCCCTCACCATACTGTTGATGCCATGTCCGGCTGGAGCGACGAGACAAAAACATTAAAACCCATTACAAACGAGGCATTTGTTGCATCCAGTAGGGACATAATTACGGATTATAATGACTTATACTGTCTGTTTACGCGTTGCATTGCATCGAGCGGCGTAAACATAAAACCATGTCTGCACTTGTGATC
>NW_015665007.1:390887-395285 GCF_001515625.1 Sinocyclocheilus rhinocerous | reverse complement strand
GTTTCTTTTGTGTTTTTCTTCTGAGTCTTTGCAACTTTAGGGATCTTATCTATTCACAAACAGCTTGTAACACTCCAAAGAGAAAGGAAAACTTGAAATCGCATCATATGACGCCTATAAAAAAACATTTCAAAATATCCTACAGACCTTTGAATGGTAGTGTGTAATAATTAGTGTATTTTTTAATTAATTGATGAAATATGTTTACAAAAACAAATACGTATAAAATATAATAATTAGGATAAATTAGGATTTTGATAAATAAATATATTGATTAATGTATAAATACACTTTATGTATGTATGTGTTCTATACATATTTATTTATTTATTTTAAAAACAAAGCACTTAGAACTGATGGTACGGTAGGTTTGTATGTAATCACTGAAAAAAAAATGGACAGAATGAAAGTGATTTTTCTTTCAGAAACCAGCAGATGCACTCCATATATTAACTGGCTAGTTTATTTGAACAATTTAATGAGACTAATGTTGTGTTTGGCCTCTTGGAAAGTCTCCTTATGTTCTAATAACAAACTAAATGAAAAGTATTAAAGTACTTTGTAAAACTTTGCTTGTGGAGTAATTTCTGAAGTAATTGCGCGAACTTTCAGCCTTGGAGTGTTTATATAACAGTCTATTCCAGTTTATTTATATACATTCAGTTTTTAGTAGGGCATCTGTGATTTATGAGCCGCACCATGTCACCATTTTGGATGTATGTCACCCCTGTGCCTCTGATCTGGAGCCCCTGTTCTGTTTCACCTGCACCGTCATATAAGTCACCAAGGCCACAACACTTTCTGCCTTTTGGAACTCTAGAAATACTCAATAAATGTTTTGCTGTGGATTTTTAACATACTCTTCATGATGCACAGCTAAACTGCTGTTTCAACTTCTCTGCCAGTACTGAAGAAGTAAAGTCATGCCCTAGATTTAAATTTGAACTGTTATCATGCTGAGATTGAGGTTGTGTACTATTTTTTTCTTCCTCCTCTGAGCGCCAAATATTATTTATTGCTTGTCAACACTTAAAGAAGCATGCACATTTGAATTCTGTATACCGGATTGAAGCCCCTCTGCGGGATGGGAATGGAAATTTACGCTCAGCACTATGTTCCACAGAAACGCCATGGTTCTTGTTAATTAAAACAAAGCTGACTTAATGATGTGTAAAATGACAATTAACACAAAGTAACAGAGATCCCATAAAAGATGAATGATTGCATTTTCTATAAGGGTATCAAACAGAGAATTGTGGGGTTGATTGTGTGTCATGTGCAGATGTGCATTTTATGTGTGTTTAGGGACTGACTGAATGCCATTTGTTTTAAATTCCCAGTTGAAAACCATATTTTCTTCATTCTAGACTCCTTTGTCATGCCATGAAGGATCACATCGTTCGAGTGGCCAATGAAGCAGAGTTCATCCTCAACAGACAGCGAGCTGAGGACGTCCACAAGCATGCAGAGTTTGAGGTAGATGACTTCTGAGAATCAAGGCCTTTTTAGACCAACAGTACATGCATATATATATATATACATTTTATAGATCCCCATGGATCTGTTCCGAATTTAGATATTTTACTGTGTAATATGACTGAATTAAGTAGCTAGATCTGATAACGTGAACTAGATTATAATCAATCCCAGATCAGAACGCTAATCCCACGCTGAATCCATGTGAAACCTAAATAATCTACAAAGAAATCTGTTTTTTTGCGAATCCGATACAACACGAGAGAGAAAATTTGTAGTAAAGCCAGCAGTGGGGGAGGCCCATAATCCTCTGCTCATGTCTCCTACAGCGGATTAATCCACAGATATTAGCTCAGTACTAAGAAATGTAATAACTCTTCCCTTAATTATACATAAGTGGCCTCTGAAAAGTAAGGAACAATGTTAAGAGATTGTGTTTATGTCTCATTTTAATCTATTAGCTATTTCTATCAAGAGACAGAAAATTTTCTTTACTTTAGTATTTAGTAAAGTTTAGATGGGAGCTCTGTAGGGATGTTCATTTTGGTTATTTTTCCTAACTGACAACCGACGCTCGTTAACATTGTTAACCATTAACCGACAAGATTATTTTAAATTAGAATTGAATTAAATTAGAAAGGATAAGTGTCTGTGACCCGTTAAAAAATACTAACATTTGTTTTCCGGGGATTAATTTTACATGCACAAAAAGCAGCAAACAACAGAACATGAGGATTCACATGGCCATATCATATCACATCACGCACCTGCAGAGCTTCTGCCAGCGGAGAAAACATAATAAATCTAGGCTATATATATAATACGAATAAATAGGCCTATACGAGAAACATATTTTTACTTAATTAATAAATTAAGAAAATGAAAGAAAAACTGTGCAACGAGTAGCCTAGCCTAGTATGCAGAGTTTCGGTTCATTTTTGTGTTGCGCGAAAGGAAACCATTTTGTTTTACGTGGATATTGGAACGCGAGTGAAGTACATAACCTAATAAATAATCATTTGCCATTCAAATACATCGCGAATACGGAAACATTTGATTTTGTGTGGTTTCAGTTTCGTTGTAGCCTAAATTAATTTGTTTTGGCTTGTCGTTTATATTGCTATAGCTTCTTATATTTTTAATTCTTGTTCTTTTCTAAATACTGTTAATTGAAAGGATTTGTTGTGGAGTGAGGGGAACTAAAATAGCCTAGCTATGTTTACAGTGTTTATTATAATGTTTGTAAACATTTCTCGTCGACATTAGGTCTATTTCTGAATGAAACAATAAAATGTGACTTATACGCGACTTATGTTTTCCCCCCTAAAAAACACATTTTTTTATACGCGTAGCGTATTTTAACCATGCAGCAAACCTTTTTAAATATTTTGATAAATTACTGAAAAAATAAATAATTAAATGACTTTTTAAACCGTTTAACTGATTGTATTAATCGGTCAAAATTCTTACGGTCGGTTAACCGGTTAAACGGTTAAAATTAACATCCCTAGAGCTCTGTCAAGATCAGCATATTTGTGTTATGATGAAAGATTTTGGCCACATGCCTTTTTGATTTGATTGCTTTTAATTAAATTAAACTGTTCATAATAAAACATTTTTTTAACTAAAAAAAAATACTCAGTAGCATCAAATATACTAGTGCTGTCAAATGATTAATCGCGATTAATCGCATCCAAAATAAAAGTTTTTGTTTACATAATATATGTGTGTGTGTACTTTGTATATTTATTATGTATATATAAATACACACACATACAGCATATGTTTTGAAAATATTTACATGTATTTACATGTATATATTTATATTCATATAATTTATATCATATATAATAATATTATGTAAACAAAATTCTTTATTTTGGATGCGATTAATCGCGATTAATCGTTTGACAGCACTAATTAAAACATAAACCAAAAATATGATTAATTTTATTTTAATATGTAAAATGCTTGAGGACAGGATGTATTGGGAATATCGTCATGGCTGAAAGGGGTTTATATTAATATTTTATTATTTTATACCAATTACAACCACTATATGTATATAATGATAATTATTTATACCATGGTGTGTCTAAATACTGAATACTCCGTGGAGGCTCTGCTTCATGACGGGTGGTTCTTGGCCTCCACGTTGTGCATTAAAATTGTTTAATGCACAGCTAGCCATGCATTATCCCTTACATATAATTATTCATTATATCATAATTATGTTTAATTGTATTCTTATGTACAAAACAGATAAAGGCTGAGGGGGATTTCAATATTTTATATTCATTTTTGCTGTCCGAAAAGTAGTGTGTGTGTGTGTGTGTGTGTGTGTGTATATATCAGTATTTTTATGGTCTTTTTGCATATCGGTAATATAATAATAACAATAACTAAATCAATACTCCTCACCCCCACTGCATCATTTTGCTCAACATCTTTTACACATTCTTAATCTGTAAGCTCTCCTTCCAAAAAAAAAAAAACTACAACGAGGACAAAAAAAAACAAACAAAGGAAAGAAAAAAAAATCTAATAACTGAAATCTCATTTGAATCCATTTTCTATGACCAAAAATATTTTAAAAGTGTGTGTATTTAGTTAAAGGGGTCATATGATGTTGCTAAAAAGCTGCACACATCTTAATATTTGGGTTGAACTGTTCTGGAACAGTGTTGTATTAACTTAACCACTGATTTCTAGTCGTGTCCTCTTTTGGAAGGCCAAACAAAGTAGTTTCGCTTTCAGACCAGTTAGAGTGAGCGGCGGCGGGCGGATTCGACGAACGAGCGGCCGGCGGGCTTGCGGCAACCACATGTGACGACCCCGGGCTGGACTCCGCTTCGTCCACGGTGAAAGCCGATCCGGCGATCCACAGCGCAAA
This sequence comes from Sinocyclocheilus rhinocerous, assembly GCF_001515625.1. NCBI lineage: Eukaryota > Metazoa > Chordata > Actinopteri > Cypriniformes > Cyprinidae > Sinocyclocheilus > Sinocyclocheilus rhinocerous. Next base: position 390,916 of record NW_015665007.1, on the reverse strand, counting down.
GTTGATGTATTCCCTCAGCGACCAGCACG
>NW_015665007.1:381059-390769 GCF_001515625.1 Sinocyclocheilus rhinocerous | reverse complement strand
AACTTTTATAAAGAATATCTCTCTGGATTTGAGACTTTAGTCTTTGCAACTTTACATATATTCTTTATGCACCAAGAGCTTGCAACACTTCAGAGAGAAAGGAAAAATTGAAATCGCATCATATGACCCCTTTAAGATCATGTTTTATCCTTTAGTCATGACTGTATTCACAATAGAATGCAGTCTCTTGTACCTTATAACTGTAATATATTCAGTGTGATGATGAATGTTACACTAACTTCTTAGAATATCAGTATCAACCTATCTTTATTATTCTGTCAATGATGCAGTGGTTGCTGTAAATGTAAATCAAGTATTAGCAGCACTTACTGTGGAATCTGTCATCATGTATCTATGATATGAAACTCTGAGGGCACATGCATGACATCAGTATGCGGTCAACACACACTCTTTCACACAGACGCACAAGTACATGAAGTGATGGAGTGCTGAGCTTCCTATCTGCAACGCGCAGCCTGTCTGAGACGGTTGTTTTATATACTGCTCTTGAGGATCCTTGACCTGCTAGATAAAAAGCAGCAGGCTCTAGATAGGCGATGTCACAGCTAACCAAAGACGTCGTCTTGCCCCTCAAGTCCTGGAGAAGGATGGGTGCACGGTTTTCGTTCCTCCTCTTCTTTATTACCTCCGTCTACATATTGAAGATTCTGTAAGCAGATAAGATATTTTTACAATTAAGCTGGTGTCAGTTTCAACCCTCATATCCTCCCTTGAAGTGATAAATAACGTTTGATATTTGTCAGCGCGGCGCATGGTAAGGAGAGATGACGCCGGGAGATTGAGTTATCGGCCGTTTGAAGAATATGTCGAGGTATAATATCTGACAGAATTCAAATATAAGGAAGGAAATTCAATTACTTGCTCTCGCCCCTCCTCTCTGTTCCCTTGCACCCCACCAGCTTGTGTTAGCAAATTAGATTTTGAATATTAGCAAGAGATCCCCCCCGGGGTCCACGTGGGAAGACAATCTTATTGTAGCGGGGAAGATAAAGTCAGCAGGCTGCTTCATGTCACCCTTAGTCTGAGAGACCTTTTAGTCTCAGTACTGTTTATAGTGCCTGTTTGTAGCTTCTGTCTGTGTAAAAAGTGAACTTTAAAGTTATAGTGCTTTATACAACACAGATGCAGCTTCACAGTAATAACAGAATCAATGATGCAGAATTCTTCAAATATTAGACAAATTCTAATTCTGCTATGACAGTTCAGTAAATAAATAAAGTTTAATTATAAAACAAGTTCAGTTTGTTTGTAAGCGCCTCTTCAGAATTCAACAGTGGTGTTATTCAGCTCAAGTCATTTCAGTGTTGATTCAATTCAGTTCAGTATTCTATTCAGCTATAAAGCAGCTCTACAAAAGACAATAGTGTCATCGTCCAGCTCAATTCATTTCAAGTTTTGTTCTTATCTGGTAGTGTCTATGCCATCAAATATCGATATTGCTGAATTTTAAGGGCCTTTACAACCCCAAAGAAAAAGTACTACAATATATGTAGTATGCTGACAAGGTAATGGAAGATATTCTTGGTTCTTAAAGGGGACATCAGATGCAAAATTCACTTTGCATATAAATGTGTCTTAGAAGTGTGTGGACACAACCAGCCTACAATGATAAAAATCTATTCACTCCATTTTTTTCAGCCCCAAAAAACATTATCAAGCCGTTTTGATTTTCTGAGCAGTATGACGTCATACCGCTTAGGCCCTGCCCACAACCGCTGACGGACTGTCCCGTATTAGCATATTTCCACCCTCAGCAAGTTGTACGCGGTCTGCCAATTTCTCCGCGCTCAAGCTGCTGTAGCGACAGCAATGTCTCGCGAGCAATGCAGGTGTTTTGTAGTTGAATGTAAAGTGAACAAAAGAGTCTTCATTTTCCAAATACACAAAAAACAAATGGAAGAGAGGGGTGGAGTGAGCAGTAGCTCATTATCATTTAAAGAGACATGCACCGAAACGGGCCGCTGTAAACAGAGCTGTTTTTTACTAGGTAAAAAGGGTGTTGTTTTACACGACCATTGAGGAATTTTAACCAAAGAATGTTGCAGACATTTCATAAAGACCCTAAAGAATCATACCAACTTGTGGAAAATGGGCATCCAATGTCCCCTTTAAAGGGACAGTTAACCCAAACTCACACTCATGTCATCCCAAACCTTGTTCTTCTGAAAGTTCTTCTGCAGAACACAAAAAAATGATGTTTTGAGGAATGTTTCAGCTGTTTTTGTCCATATAATGAAAGTCAGTGGGGTCCAAAACAACACAGGACCTTATAAACTTTCACTGTATGGACAAAAAATAAAAATTCTGAGACATTCTGTAAAATATCTTCTTTTGTGTTCCACAGAAGTGAGAACATCATTTAGGTTTCGAACAACGTGAGGATGAGTAAATGGGAAAGTAAGTGGTAAATATGATATATGTTGTATATTGACATGGTAAAGTAATGGAAAACATTCTTTGTTCTTAAAGGGACAGTTCATCCAAAAATGAAAACACCCTCATGTCTTTCCAAACCTCTAAGACTTTTTCTTCTGCAGAGCACAAAAGAAGATGTTTTGAGGAATGTTTTAGTTGTTTTCGCCATATAATGAAAGTCAATGTCCAAAACAACACAGACCTCACTAACTTAAAAAAAAAAAAAACACTGAGGCATTCTTTAAAATATGTTCTTTAGTGTTCCACAGAAAAATACATACTCAGGTTTGGAACCATATCAGGATAAGTAAATGGTATGTTGCACTGTATGTTGACATGGTAAAGTAATGGACATTCTTGGTTCTTAAAGGAACAGTCCAAAAATGAAGAAAAAAAAAACACTCTCATGTAATTCCTAACCTGTATGACTGACTTTCTTCTGCAGATGATGTTTTGAAGAATGTTTTAACTGTTTGAAATAGTGTTAATTAATCGCGATTAATCACATCCAAAATAAAAGTTTTTGTTTACATAATATATATATATATATATATAAATATACTTTATATTATATATAAATATTAATATTTTATATGTAAACAAAACATTTTTCTTAAATATATACATGCATGTGTATGTATTTATATAGACATAATAAATATACACAATACACACACATTATGTAAACAAACTTTTATTTTGGATGTGATTAATCGCGATTAATCGTTTGACAGCACTAGTTTGTAATGAAAGTCAAATGAAAGACCTCATTGATTTTCATTGTATGGACAATAAGCCCTTTTTAAAATGTCTTCTTCTGTGTTCTGCATAAGAAAGAACGTAATTCAGGTACTCATGAGGATGAGAAAAGGATGACACTTCATTTTTGGATGAACTGTCCCTCAATTCATCCAACTGAGTTCTTGTTTTCAGAATATTGATTCATTGTGATGTTTACTGTAGTTGTTAATCTTTTACATCTTTTCTCTCTCTCTCTCTTTCATCCATATTTCGGTCAGTCTAACTGCGCACAGTACGCGGCAGACAGAAAAGAAGAGGAGACTATGTGTGATCACCTCATCAGTGCCGCCAAACACCGTGATCATGTGACAGCCAATCAGCTGAAACAGAAGATCCTCAACATCCTCACCAATAAACACGGAGCCTGGGGCTCAGTAGCGCAGAGGTACAGCTGTGTGCATGTGTGGGGGTGTTTCTTCAATTGTGGCCACTTTTGGCCCTGTAGACAAAGCTTTCAGGAGACAGATTTAATGTGGCCATCATATAACAAACAAAAAACAAAAAACCCTGGGGCATACAAGTTGCTGTAGTTGAAGAAACACCTGTGTTTGTCAGTGTGTGTGTGTGTGTGTGTGTGTGTGTATGTGTGCATGTGTTTGTAATAGCGTGTATCTTCTCCATGGTCTGTGTACGGTCTTTTTAGAGGCGAGTATTATACTATTACCTTTGTGACACAAACACACACAGCCAGGCCTCTGATGTGACTCCTATTTAATGTCATTTTCTTGCTCTCCACCAGGGTCGGTCTACAGGTCAGCAAACTCAATTACCACACCAGACCACTAAATCCTCAGAGACAGATCTCAATCAGAGACACTTGCTCTGAATCAAACTGCCTGAGCACTCTGTCTCGAGTCACTTCAAGTGTTGGATCTGTGGATTTTGTGGTTTTGCAGCGCCATCTTGCGGACATTGTGACGCTGCACTCAAAATAAAGGCACTTACAGTGGTCGTTTGGCATGTGGCACTGGTGGTCAGACTGTGTGTGTGTGTGTGTGTGTGTGTGTGTGTGTGTGTGTGTGTCTGTCTGACTCTCCCTCTCAGTCTCACAGTGGAGCACCTGGCAGTTGTTACAGTGGTCTCAAGGGTCCTGTTAAAAAAAATACTGACTAGAGTTCCGTTTCCCACCAAACACAAACAAACAGACCCAATATAAGCCAAGATCTAAGACATAATTCTGTACAAAGTGACAGTTTTATCTCAAGATCATGATCAAGGAGAAAAATTAAGAAACAACAACTAGCACAAACAGTTTTGAATGTAGTAAAGTAATAATTTAAATACATGTTAAAATACTTTCTTTTAACTCACTTTAATATACTGAGACAACTATAAGTAAGCCGTCTATGTTTCAACCAATGATGTGTGTTTGGGGTGGGACAGTAAGTTTGTTTGACCAATGGCAGTCGAAAGAACAAAAACCAATTTGAAAACAGTCATTATTTTAGCAATTCCACTTGGTGACACTAGAGGGGCAGAAATTACACAGTAATACAGTGCTTAATTTCATTTTTATGAATTTTTATTTTACTTCTACATTTTTTGACTTGTTGCCAAGTTGCAATATCTAACAAGACAAATGTATTTGTAAAGCAACTCTCCGTAAAATATTAATATTAAATAAATATAAAAATATTAATACATTTTCAGAAAGTGTTTCTTTAATATGAGTGTATTTTTCATTTGTTTCCTTTATTAAGATTTGTTTCCATTATTAAAAATCTTAATTTTTTTCCCCGACATCAGAGCCACTGAGGACGCAGTGGATTCGTTTTGTTTTTGATGGTAATGTACCACTGAATACATAAAAAATGGAAGAGAGGGATGGGGTGAGCAATAGCTCATTATCAATTAAACAATTAAAAAAACTAATGGGAAAACAAGACACACTTGCGATCTATAAAAAAATAGTTGTAATGATTTTTAAATATTAAGATATTTCAACTGGAAAGCATTGACAGAATACTCATTAAAATAAATATAAAATATTAAAACTATAATGTACTGTATATAAAACATGAATATTAGCAGAAAGTCCATAATTGAAATAGCTGTGGAATTGCCTGCAGCAAATGCGCCTTCAGTTCCATTGGTGGAACACATTGGCCAACAGCCAGAAGACCCACTTACGAACATTTGTACACAAACACACACTCCAAGCACAATTACTGATTTGCCTTCCAAATTGGCTGGATTTGCAGAAACAGTGGCTGTGGGTTTCTTATTAAATTTGAGAAATCCACTGCAGATGGTTGAATGTACATGATGGCATCGTGTTTACCCGCTCCAATAAGAAACATCAGCATGAACTGCTTCGGTGGAAATGGTGGACTGATTGTACTTCTGTTATCAGTTTTGATCAATCCAAAGATTCTAGACGTCCCATAATTTTGATCTGTGAGTCCTTGTTCTTTGACATGTTGTCAGACTCAGAGTCTTACATTAGCAGTGCTGTAACCGCACTGTACCACATTCACAGCTAAATATGTTCTGTATGTGGGTTGTCCTATTTTTAATTTTAAGTCTGTGTTTAGAACACATTTCCCATGTGCTTACAGGATAAAACAAGAAATAACTCACTGCAGTTTATTTAGTGATTGATTTATTTAGGGGATGACTATGGATGATTGGAGTGCCATATTAATAAATATAATTTTCATGTAATTTACATTTATGAACACTTTTAATTAATTAAAAATGTATTTAGTATTCTCAATTCTCCATGAAATGACAGTATCATCAAAGGCTGACCATGTCTGAAACATGTTATGTAACAGTGGCATCCAGTTTCTCAAATGCTGCCTTAAATTCATCACATCAAGGTCTTTGTACCATAATAATAAAGAGCATCTAACACCAACTACACAAAATAATAAAAAGCTTGATACGGTGGTTTGGCTGAAAGTCTCTGCCACTATTCAGACTTATTCAAATATTTATGAAAACCACCTGGAAGGCATAACATTTGCATTGAGACAAAAGGATATTGAGCTGGGGCACATTGTAAATGGTACCACAAAACTTCCAACAAATTCAAATTTAATGGTAACCTGCTGGAGAAGAAAAATGATGCAATATGTTCATGAGCTCAAGGCGGTGTTACAGCTGAGCAGCTTAGTCTTATTCAATGCTACATTAACTTTCCCATTTATGCGGCTTCTGTAAAATAGAAAGCCTGCAGCGTTCTGAAGCGTGTGTGTGTGTGTGTGTGTGTGTACTTTGCATATGTGTGAGTTAGTGTGTCCGCCTGAAAATTTATTTGTATTAGTTTGTTTGTGTGCGTCTTTGAGCATGAACGCACCCAGATTGGTTTTCTTCTTTTACTCTCCTTTTACTTGCTACAGCCTGGGGACACATGAAAAATGATCGAATACTGATTTGAAAAATGCGCCGTATCATGTTTTCACATTTAGGCTTCTGAAAGCACAAACGCTCCCATGATGCATTGGAGCACCGCTTTGATTTTCGCCATAATTTTTTTTGTGTGTGTGTAACAACTGCAGATGTTTTTTTTTTATATATATATTTTGATGAACACTACCAGAAAAGCAGTTGTGTACATTATTAGATAAATAAATAAATGTTCTTTGTTGTGTAAAATCAAATAATCTGTGAGGGATGACACACCGAAAGATGCAACGCTGCATAGCAATTGCTCTATGGCTGCATGAGCTGAAAGCCAAATAACCAAATCCGGCCTACGAATCTTTAGTTCGATCATACTTCATGCTTGCCTGATGATGAATGTCCCCTGTATTGAGTCAGCATCAGAAAATCAATACTTCTCAAATTGAAACAGTATAGGGTTGTATTGATCTGGGCTGCTAAATCAGAAAGAGAAGGCTTTGATAGGACGTTGCCAGACAGCTCTGAGCCCAGTAATGACACACTATCAATTTTGGCTTTACACTGATAAATCAACTCGAAAATTGGATGTCAGATTTTTTTTTCTTCAAGCTTTTCACTGAGGGAGTTATTTTCCTTTCCCTCTCCTGTTGACCTCTGACCTCCGCCAGTGAATTATAAAGTTCAGTCTTGTCAAAAGTGAGAAGACGTCAGCGTTGGGATTAATGATGGAAAATAAATCTATGAAATTGAAAAATCATGGAGCCATTTATTTGCATGTCATTGGCCTGTTATCCGGCTCTCTAAATCGTATGTCATATTTGGAGGCAATGTGAGGCGGATTATTGTCATAATCAATTAACTACGTCACAAATCTTTGATCTTTTCTCCCTATACTCCTGTTTTTAAGTTCATTACAGTGTAATATAAATTATATTATTTGTACTCATTAATAGAAAATAATATTTGTAGAACTATTATAATATTTTGTATATTATATGATATTTTAGAATGTGATTTAAAGTGTATAATTTCTGTATGATCCAAATGGTTTTCAATTAGGTTTGTTTGTTTGTTTGTTTATTTTAATATGGCATTCGCAATCCTCCATAATCATATCCATAATAAATATGCAAATAATAAAAATATTTATAATGATCATTTATAATGATCATTCCAGTGTAATAGAAATAGTTTTATCTGTTCTCACGATTAGGAAATAATAATTAAATATTATTATTTTATTTTATTTTATATATTATATGTTTTAAATCGTGTTTTAAAGTGTGTAATTTCTGTAACATCCAATTAAGTTTTCAATTAATATTTATGTATTTATTTATTTATATTAATATGGCACTCACAATCCTCCATAATCATATTCATAATAAATGAACAAATATTTAGTTAATTAAACAGATATATATATATATATATATATATATATATTTAGTTAATTAAACAGATTTATATTTATAATTATACTATATAAATAAATATAAAACTACTTTGATATCACAGAAATTACACACTTTTTAAAATGTACATAATGCAAAAATAAACATTTCAAACAGTTGTATTCTACATTGTTGTGACATTACTTCATTATGTTGCATTACGTTTCCTTGCTTAGCAAGTTATAATATTGGAAATGTATTTATTTTTTATTTATTTGTCTTAACTTTTGGAATTCCACTCACATAGAATGAGCAGTTTAGTAGTATGCTATTGAAAACATGGCCATTGTCTGTTTAAATGCTAATGCTAGCTCTGCAAAACACACTCTCACACTCTCAGCAGTCTTCCCAAGCATCATGTCTCATTGAATAAAGAAGATGCCCACCGATTTTCAGTCAGCATTTTTTGCCATGCAATGGCGCATAGCTGACTATGCTTGGTGTCCAATAATACTACTTCTTAGTGTCCATTACCTGGAGTTTAATGTAGCTCTAAACAGTCGCTAATTGCTCCAGAATGACTGTCTGTAACAAAAATGTAAAGTCCGTGGTCACAGTGGACGGCCGTCCCATTGTTGCGTTCATGCCCTTTGTCAACGTCGGCACTATGGCTGACAGCTGATCGAGGACCAGCATACCTGGACCACATCAGACCTTAACTTAACCTGACTTGTGTATTGATTGTCAACGCTTTCTCTGGTATAATTACTTTTTTTTTGCTGTTGACGGAAAGGAGGGAGATGAAGAAAAAAGACAGTGTCAAGAGATGGAGAGTAGTGGCATGTATTGATTTGTTGGAAGGTGGAGAATGAGGGAGGTACCATTTCCCTTGAATAACGGTGCGCGTGGTCTCTTGTTTGATGGATGGCAGGAGTCCGATACTGGATAATAACTTGGTGATAGAATGAAGCCATCCAGTTACACACGGCTTGGTTAAGCAGTCTCACTGGGACTGGTTGAAAGGTTATCAATTCTAATAGCAGCAATTGAAGGGAAATATATATATAGCCCTTATTGGTTATAGGCCCCCCAAAATTGGGATTTTGGCCTGAGGTCTAAATAAAAGGTCAGCTGTGATCTGCTGTGTAATTTATTTCCAGAGACTGCAAGTCCCAACATGTTTGAATTGCAGGAAATATGGGGCTAAAAATGAAAATTCTGGCATCATTTACTCACGATCATGTCACCACATCAGTCAAGCTCTCATAAGAACCAAAGAACCATAAAAATAAAAGCATACAGTATTATTGCATTTACTTTAAATAATATGCATATATACAAACATAAAGTAAAAAATATTAAATATATTGTCATATGAATCCATGTACTGTCTGTGTCTAAATCTTAAAAAATGGTCCTTTATGCCGAGTTCACACTGCACGATTTTAGCCCGATTTTTCACACGCCGACAGGTTTTGCGAAGTCGCCGACAAATGCCCGAAATCAGAGGCAAATCGGTGCTCATTCACGCGAGTGACAATCACGCAGTGTGAATTATCAAAGACGCAATCTGAGGGAATCCCCGATGCGTCGCCGACCCCTGTGAAATATTTGACATGCTAAATATCTGGAGCTGTCGGCGATTCACAATCACGCTGTGTGAAATGAGTTCTGACTGAAAAACACATCGGCGATGACCTACAGCCAATGAGAGACCAAGATACAGGGCAG
>NW_015665007.1:357668-377688 GCF_001515625.1 Sinocyclocheilus rhinocerous | reverse complement strand
TGACTGAAAAACACATCGGCGATGACCTACAGCCAATGAGAGACCAAGATACAGGGCATCGGGAAGTTCGGGGAGGAGTTATATGAAATGTAGTTTGCGGACCAGTGTTGCCAAATCCGCGATTGCCACCGGTTGTTTTTTATGTCAGCAGTTTGAAGCGACCCCAATAACGTGATATTTAGGCCCTGGAATGTGAATTGTACCAGGAGAACCCCGCCAAAAAAATGTGTATTTTACCCCCCGAACGCGATTTTTACTGGGGGACCCCCTTGAAAGCAATTGGGCTAACAACAACAACTGGAACTACAACAACAGAAAGACAGAGTAAATAATGACTGAATTTTCCTTTTTTTGTCAACCTATTTCTTTAAGCTAATTAGGGAAAGCAGGAGAGAACAGTGAATGTGATTCAAATGATCTTTGACATCTGAAGACTGATGGAGGAACTGTTGAAATGACTCTTAAACACACCCTTACCTGAGTGACCTTCCATTGCCATGTTTCTGATTGTGTCCAGTCTTGAAATAAACAAGTCCACTATGCTAGTTTCTGCCGAAGCTCCTTTTGTTACAAAACGTTTGGTAAACTAAACACCTGTGGCCACCATTTGCAAGCTAGAAACTTTCACAATGACTCTTTCACTCACAAACCCCTCCGATTGTTTTTTGACCTACAAAAAGTCACTTCCCTTTGGGCGTGCTTAACCTCAAAGCTTGTGCTAATTATCTCTGGGAGAGAGGGCTGTTGGAACGATCATCAATTTCAACAGAAAAGAGCGCCACTGCTAGAGTTTTCCCGCTCGGTTGGCTTAGTCTTTGGTGAGAGATTTTTTTTTCGGTTTGCCGAAACGGGCGAGAAGGGATGTCTGACTTGTACTAGAACTCTGTCTCTCACACAGGCAGCCGCGTCTGTCTTCATCCATTGCAGTGACCCTCGGTGCAGGCCTTGCCAGTCTTAAGCCATAGTGCTTTTTTTTGTGTCTGCTTGAGTATTTTAGTTTGATTCAGCTACATAATGAAGCATCTATGGAAGCTTGTTTGTGCCACAGAATAAAAATTAAAAAAAGGTAATTGCCAATTATAACATTTTTCTTGAAATTGCGAGCTTATATCTCACAATTCTAACCTTTTTTCTCAGAATTGCAAGTTATAAACTTGTAATTCCAAGTTTACGTATCACAATTCAGATTTTTTTTTCTTTAGAATTGCAAGTTATAAAATTGCAATCGTGAGTCTACAGGAATTGACGTTTTCCTCAAAATTCTCTGTTTATCTCGCAGTTTCGACTTTTTTTTCTCAGAATTTTGAATTTACATATCACAAACCTTTTTTTTTTTTGCCATGGAATAAAAAAGTTAATCGTGACTATTTCACAATTTTTACTTTTTTTGTCTTGCAATAATGAGTTTGACTGACTTTTTTCTCATAATTGTGAGATATAAACTCAGAATTGTGGGAAAAAACACAGAATTGAGAGATATAAACTCAGAATTGTGGGAAAAAAAACAGAATTGAGAGATATAAACAGAATTGTGAGAAAAAAGTCAAAATTGTGAGATAAAAAGTCACAAATACCTTTTTTATTTTTTTTTCCCCATAAGGTTACTGACTGAGTTGTGGACTATCACATGTGCCATTTTATTACATTTCTGTTACAGATCCTATGTTCAAAGATTATTTCATTTTAACTGAAAACCTAACTCATACCAGGTTTAAATGTGTTTACCTTGAAAGATGAGACTTGAAAATGGACGATAAATAGCTGGATACTCTGTAGTGATTTAAATGGAGTGTTTATGTATGATTTGGCTTTGATTCAGATATAAACTCTTGCGAAAGAAATGAAAGCCAGGACAAAGATGAAAAGTTCAGGCTAGAGAATATATCCACAAAAGATCTGTTTACCAAAAGCTGTTTTCTAAATATTGCATGAGGCATCCTTTTTTGTGGCTTTTCCTGACAGGCTACCTTAGGCGTAAATAATTTCCATCTGAGGTGCAATTCCATGAGGAGTACCATCCTAAATAAGTTTTATAAAAGCATGTTAAATGATCTCCATCTTGGAAAGGATTTTGGCTGTCAAACCCCAAAGATCAAGCTATATTAGTTTTAAGTAGTGCTAATACCCCAATTTTTAAACAGACATATGCAAAGGGAGTAGAGAGTTGGTTTAACTTAACTGAAAGTGTTGAGTGTGTGTTTAGCGTCATGAACATGGGCAATGGCAGCCATAACATCACAGAGTCAATGTGGCACTGAGGAAAGCCAGGCAACCCCCAAAATAGAGCAGTCACTGATTACTGCTATTTTACTAATTATGCTCCATTTATGTCCCCAATGGATGCATTTAATGAGAACATAATGGTGCCTTATTGAATTTCCCTGCCATTCCCTTTCTCTTATATGCCACAACAAGAGACTATCTGTAGTGACGTGATTTCTAGATAATCATCAATAGCCTCAATGACCGTGATCATGACTGTATTCTTCTCTAGAGCTGCTGTTAATGTAGTGCCCAAGCAAAAGCCATCATTCTGTATGTGTGCATAGACCAATAAATGAAAAATAGCATGGACAGACTGACAAAATGGGTTGTGAACGGTTTGCCAGTGATTGGCTTTACAAGTCAAATATGCATGGTTTGTTTTATTTATATATCATTGGACATAATCCTCTTTTTGTAGTTCCTATCAGTGTCTTGTGTGCCTCAATAATGTTTCTGAATTATATGCATTATCAACAAATGAATATTCGTATATACAATTAAATGTTTTTAATTTAGAGTAATTGGCATATCGCAATTAATTTCAATCATTTTTATTGATTGAAAGCCCTATTTTTCTGTTATTATTATTATTATACATTTAGAACATACATTCATGCATGTACTGAATCCATAACCGCTTGTATGATAAAATATATTTAAATATATACTACATAGCGAATGCAGCAGTGACCGTGTGGGGAAAGAGACACTGATGCACATTGTCTATGTGGCACAAATGCCAATAATAATAATAATAAAGTAAAATGTGACAGTTCTGAAACAATTTCAAACCACCTTCAAATGCGGTTTGGATTAAGATTGGGATTTCATATGGTGTTTTGCTGTCTGTGTGAACAAGGCCTTATTCAGAAAGACTCTGCTCAGAAGACTGAGGCTCTATTAGACCAGAGAGACTCAGAGGTGGTCAAAGATTTGTCTAGACGGAACAGTTGCACCACTGAATCCTCCTACTTAAATTAATCTTTGGAGATGTACATTGAAGGTCTGCTTGGTTTGACCACTCAAGCCCTGCAGAGCAGCACGGTAACAGGGTAATCCATCTCATGAACCAGCATCCCGTAAAATCTCCCACAACACCAGTGTAAAAGCCCAGTAGATCATATCTGCAGCCAGGCTTTCCAAACATAAACATAGCTATAAATATGTTTTAAGATTAAATTGTTATCCTTTCCTTTATTTCCCGTTTTGCCATTTTAGACTGAATCATGGATGTCATTTTTTACGGCCTTTCACAAACAATACATGCCCTATGGACAGGGGTTTTAAATCTTGTTCTTTCACTCTCTAAGAGTGTTTTTTAATGTGTGGAGGAGAGCGGAGGATACACAGTTTTTTACACCAGTCTTTTGTGATGCATTTAGAAAAAAATTAGACCCAAAGCAGTAGTAAATAATGACTGGCACTCTGGTTGGCTGATAGTTTTGGTTATCAGTGCAGGGAAATTAGCTTTTAAAATGCAGTTGGAAATCCATTTGGGTGATTGATGGCCGATGTGACTAATACATTTGAGCCGCTTTCGAGGAGGGCCGGCCCTCCACCATCGTTTATGCCTGTCATCATGAGCTGTGCGATTGGTAAAGTCGAGCGTGTCGGAAGCTAATTCTGGTGAGTGATTACCATTCAGAATAAACGGCTATCAGGATCCACTCTTTAATGTGAAGACCAGCGAGAATAGAGTATTTTTTTTCATTCCTTTTTGAGATATAACACAATTGAATTAAGTAGCCTATTAGGCACTGCATTTATTTTCTAATAACGACTCCTGCACAACAGCACCATTGCAAAATGTGAATGTCATATTGCTCTTTTATATAACAGTTAGTTCTGGTCACATTTAATTGGCTGAATGGCGTTCTATAAGCGATAATACAACATCAAAGCAGTTGTTGGATAGATAGAAATGCGTAAGATCTGGTTTGAGGGCGAGTCGAGTTTGAAATAATGCACGAATACACTACTGCTAATATGTGTTCTATAACTACATTCCAGAAACATACATATAAACACAATGCATTATATCGAGAAGTGTCAATTGGACAAAACACAAAATAAAGCCAGGTGACAGGGATCGAATATTCACTGCACAACTGGTCCCATCTGATATTGTCATTGGTCAGCAGATTAAAAATATTTCACAGACCTTTATATTCTCCCTTTCTTCCCTTACAATGCTTCATCCCCATTGAAATTGATCATTTCGTAGTGCTTTTTGTCGCAGCATAATATAGACACCCTATGAGTGAGTCACTGGATTTTTCACTCAACCGATTCGTTCTTTGTCAGTGAACAAAACACCTCTGCTGGGTTGCTCTAAAATGTGCAACAATTCACTTTTCTGTTGTTTTTCTATATAAACAAGCACTCACTGAAAGTATTTGACCGTTGCGCTTAGGTCTGGTGACTTTTGCAACATCTTGCACATGACACGGCATTCTAAAAATGCCACACTCAAGTTAAAATAAGTTCTTGAAACCTTGCGTTTTTTTCCCCATTTCATTGTTCTCCATCAGGCATTCTTAAACGCAAAAACACATTCTGTGAATTCTGCTGTTGATTTGTTTCAAATTGTTTTCATTGGCGGAACAAAAATAGACAAAGAAACAGACAATATTGTACCTAAAAATTGAATATTAACCTTTTTTAAACCATAAAATTACACACATTCAGCTCTCTTACTCGTGCCATATTCCTTAAATATTACCCATTGCTCTTCAGAAGGACTGCTGTAATAGTTTTTAATGGACTAAATAAGTTGTAAAAGAGTACAGTATACGTTCATAATGCCCCTGTGGGAAGAAGACCTCTCTTTTGAGCTGGACCACCCTAAGTGAGGAAACTCACGTCATGGCAATTTTGGCACTGACTAAATCCGGCTCTATATGTTGACCGCAGGGTTTAACGTATCACTGGACCCTCATCCAATCCTGCGGAAACCACCACCAAAGTAAAAGCATATGCTTTAGGGGAAGAGTGGGTGAAGAAATGTAAACGGTGTCAAGCACCCTTTGGTTTATCATTCATTGTAATAATGTGTGCTTGTCTAATCCACTTATTAAGAAGAGAACAAAAATGTTTGGGCTTTCATCTGAATTGCTGTACACAGCCGAAATACCACTGTCAAACCAAATCAAAATCATCATATATGCTGTGGGAGGGGAAACTCGGAAATCTTCAAAGTGTACGCGCATGGATTTCTCCCGCGGCTGTACGCTACTCGGCTTTGGATGTTATAATCTTAAATGGTAATCGCCTGGTTGCCTCTGTGGGATTTACATTTTTTTTCACGCTGTAATCTTGCATTTACAATGTCATTTACGTGACTTTGACCTCTCCGCCTCTTGACATCTCTGTCTGGCTCTCGAGGTATAAGACTGACAACAGACAAGCCCCCGACACAACGCTTTGCTTTTCATACCCCGGCGAGTGATGAACTTTAGGCATGCCACTCATGTATGCAAACAGGCTTTGTTTCCTACACACACACACACACACATTCTTGACTGATGTTAAACTGAGAGCGAGCACTCATGTTGCTGTCAGAGCTCGGCTAAGTCCCTTGAGCCTCCTGATTTCTTGACATTTGTAGATATAATAATCACGCAACAAGGAGCAGCTTTTGTGATGTGATCCTGCTGTAACACTTTAATCTGTTTAGACTGCTTCAATATTATGGCAGAGTGGAGAGAGGCCAAATCAGTACAATCCATAGCTTGGGGCAAACACCTCAGTAGGATCTGAGGATTTTTTTTAATGGAATGGCTCTGCCTTGTGTTAAAGTGAGAATGTTGGCTTCTATTGTTATATACAAGTGAGCAAAATACTATTAATAGTGGGCAAACAAATATTTTTTTTTCACAGCTTTTTGTGTGTGTGTGTGTGTGTGTGTGTGTGTGTATATATATATATATATATGTATGATTTTATTAACACACTTTTTTTTTTGAAGAATCTTCATAATTACTTTTTTATAGCGACTATAAAATGTTACAAATTTTAAAAGATAAATATTTTTAATCGATTTTTAATCATTCCCTCCATTTCAGCTCTAAAAGTCAATATGAAATGGAAATTCATTCATCTATTTTTTTTTAAAATGCATGTTATAGATCTTATTGTGAATGATTCCTCCACGAATATTCTTCATTTTTATTGTATTTTTTAACCTTGTAGTTTTTAATCAAAATGTCATAATTTGGTCTGGTGAAACGACAAGATTGGAAAGATCTATCGCTACTTCCATTATATTGACATTATATATACATTTTATTATCAATACACGTTTTCAAACTGGCATGGTTTAGTTACGAAGAAAAATATAAAAGCATATATATTTGGACAAAACTATAGCAAGTATATGATGGTAGAATTTCAAAATTTTTCCCCTACAAATTTTGCACAAATCAATTAATTTTTGTACAATATTCCTACAGATAGTTCTTTAACCTCTGTTTGTAAGATAGGAACCTAGACTAATGACTCATGTCATAGTTTTTGATAGAAATTAGTATATGGCTCAAAGTGAATGGTGTATTTCCCCATGAGTAGCTGGTAATGAAGATAAACCACATGTGGAATTTGTTGATTGACCCATACCATGCTGTCATCTATCCCCCAATTACACCAATCATCACTCTCTAAATCCTCTTTGGAGTAAATTAGCTGCAGTATTATTCGGTGCTCGCCTGCTTTTCCTTTCTGTGCCTTTTCCTTTCCCTCTCTCTCACTCCGTTTTAAAGCCTTTGAATCATCTCCAGCCCGAGTGCGCTCGAAACAAGCTGCACTTAGTAACCTGATGCTGGTCCCTGCCCTTAATGGTTTGCATTAGCTGCATGCAATAAAATTAGCCCAGGTCCCTGCTAATGTTGGAATAATCATTTACAAAGATGGTTACCACATGCTGTAGCCGTTTCCCTCTCATTTCCCTTGCTCCCCTTTTTTCTCGGCCTCTTATTTTTTTCTCTTATACGTTCTCTAATTCGCTGTTATTAATAATGAATAAAAACGCAATTTTCTGCAGCTTGCTCCAGGGCCCTGGGAATCATTTCAATGAATATTTCAGCACGTTATTTTAATCACAGCTGCACGTATGCAGAGGGAGGGGGTCCCTGTTTTATTGGCCTGGGGTGTGGCTATGGTGAGACCCCAGCATCATTAAAACCCCTCTCCGGCTGCATAGAGGGTCCTACCTCTGATTTACAAGACTTGTTAAAAAACACAGTAAAAAGGAGGCAAGCTGTGCCGTTTATACTTGTAATTTGATACCGTATTTGTTAATGGGACTTGCTGTTATTTATTTGTGTGCTGGAGAGCCACGGCTGCTGTTTTGTGCCCAAGGGGTTCTTGTGCAAAAGCATGTCTGGGTTTCTGGAGCTTTAATGAACTTCATGAATTAGCTATATTTTGCACAACTTGCGTACACTTTGCTTATTACACACACAGGGACGCGCAGCAGCACACAAACATTTTTAAAAATGAAGAATTACATTCCGCCATGTAAATAGCAAACCCGCCATGGCGCGAGCGCAACTGGCTTTTAAAGGGATGGGAGATGAGACTCTGATTGGTTTATTGCACGTTACGTCCAAAAAACACCCATTACTCATTAAGAGAATAGAATATTCACACGGGGCGTCAGCGTTAAAGCCTGACGGGAGGGCGTTTCTGAAGCTTGGTGCTGACGCGACCGTCATAGTGACAACAGCCAATCACATTAGCCTTCTGGTGTTGCATGAACGCGATTGGCTAGCGTCTGCGCTAGGGTATTTGCATAAGGCGATCTGATTGGCTGACGCCTGCGTTGGCAGTTGAAAAGTTTTCAACTTCTGCCGCGAGCAACAAACCCAACGCGACGGACCCACAATTCATTTCGCCAACGCTTGACGTCACTCCATTCAAAGTAAACGAGAGGCGTTGACACTGACGTGAATGGGGCGTAGGGGCAACCCGTTTAGACCATACGCCCGGGCGCGCCGACAGTTTTCCCGTCGTTAAACTAGCAAAAGTGGATTCGGACATGCCCTGAGTGCACCTGCGCCGTGCGCTTTAGACCATGCGCTTAGATCGTTAAAATAGGGCCCTAAGTCTTCATTTTGACAAAAATTTAAATGATGACAAAGTCAACTAAGCAAGTAATAATGATGACAAAGTCAGATTTTTATTATGTAATGAGTTTTATTTCATAATTAGGACTGTCATTGACATTTTGTCTTATAATATTGACTATAATATTGTTCCAACTTTCTCATTATTGTATCTTAGTATTTATTTAACAATTTCACATTATTTCATAATTTCACCTTTTCATGTCAAAATTTCAACTTTTCATGTTATAATTTTTACTTTTATCTCATAATTAATGCGTAGTCATCAATTTGACTTTTTATCTCATAATCATGACTTAATATCTCATAATTTTGTCTTTTTGTCAATTTTTCATAATTATCCAACTTTTTTGTCTCATAATTTAGACTTTTTATCTTATAAATAATGTGTAGTAAGTCATAATTAAAACTTTTTATCTTATAATTATGACTAATTCAACTGTTTGGGTCATAATTTTGACTTTTTATGACATAATTAAGACCTAGTATGTCATAGGTCTGACTTTATATCTCATAATTATGACTTAGTATCTCATAATCTTGGCTTTTTGTCATAATTATGACTTATGTCATAATTCCAACTTTGATGTCAATTTTTTTCATATGATTTACCAAAGCATTATTTTTTTTCTAATGTGATGAAAATGGGTTTCCTTATGTGTCTGTGTTTCTGTTGTAGTTCTTCACATTTGTGAATGTATTTTTAACAAAATGAGTAATAATATATAAATGTGCCAAAGTATGATGTGCCCTGTAGTAAGCAGGGCTTGTTTCATCATATAAAATTATATTCTGTGCTTTAATTTTTTCATTTTAGCTTTCCAACATTTTTTTTTTCTGATTCCTAACAGGAGTTCCTGTCTTTTCCCCTTTTCCAGTCAGCTGCATGACTTCTGGCGTCTGGATTACTGGGAGGATGACCTCCGGAGGAGGCGGAGATTCATCCGAAACCCTTTTGGCTCCACCCACTTGGACATCACGTGCAAATCACTGGAGGACTACGGTCAGTAATTCTGCCAACAGCCAATCAAAAATGTTGCTGGACTCTGTCAGTCTAGCTCATTATCCCAATTTTGCATTCATTTCATACAATGACATCATTGTTCACCAAATGGGACACACATATGCGAATTAGAAAGCCTCCAATCAACTCTTGGACGCAACTAATATTCTCGGAGCTGAGAAACAGTTCGTAGTCAGCTTTATAGGTTGTATATTTATGAGCCTTGTCAATTGAGCATGGCAAGAGGGCTTTATGGTAGGTTTTTATATTCTAATAGCACACATTGTTGAGAGGAAAATTGTGCGCTGTGTTTTTTTTTACTGTTTCTGCCTTTTGCGCTCAAACATTTTTCCTCATTGACCCGTTTGAACTTGCAGCGTTGCCCACCGCACGGCTGTCGATTTGGCTCTGTGTCTCGCAACAGAGGCTTTAAAAGAGAAACGGTTCAATACTATTAACCAATGCGGGCGCTTCTCCTCCAGGCATCAAACTGAAGATACGAGAGGGAGTGTATTAACCGAACAAGGGCAAGTCTATTGTTTCTTAAGTACAATGGGACGACTTCTCTCTTGTGCACAGAATAGTTACTGTAGCTATTTCATTACTCATGGGTAAACTTACAAGGGGGCAAGCGAAATAGGCCCATCTATTTAAAAAATTGAACCAACCACAATGGAACCCTTGATATTAGCTTATACTTATGGATAGAGGCATATGAGAGTGTTATTTGACAGCATGTTTTGTTATAATGCTGCTAATGGCCACATGGGATGATAATGGATTGCACTTTTAATGTACTGAAATAAATTTTGGACTACTTATGTCATTTTCTTTGACTTGTTATGCATTAATATTGTGTCTATCTAAATGTCTGGCCTTTTGTGCTCAACTGTTTTGAGGCCATGTCAGATGGTCTGTGTGTCAGAGCCAGAACACACACATGCACACTCGTACATACACATGCCAGCTGTTCCTTGACCTGCAGGTGGCCCCTGCTCATGTCACAACAGACTTTTTCCCCCCACTAATTCATTTTGCCACCATATCAAATCCACACTGTCTTTCAAACGTATTACCAGTATATCTCCCGCATTTCTTCAGAAGCTCACACCACTGCAGTATTCCTCTGGCCCGGCTTCTTTTTCTGCCTGTCCTTGGTAAGTTGTCAGTGCATCTCTGTGGACCCGCGGTCTAGTGTCTGGGGCCGCTGTGATTGAGGACTTGTTGAGGTCCCCAGGCTTCTACCAGTCCTTAATGAGTGGAATAATGCATAAGATTGTCATGTGGAAGGGATTGCCTGTAGTCAGATGTTGCCCCCACAATACCATAGAGAGAGCCTGAGAGAGAGGGACAGCAAAGAACGACTTCTCTATATGGGTTTTATAGAAACGGAGGGACTGTTTTCCTAAACCAGCAGAACAGTGCTAAGCTTTTAAGCTAAATATAAGCTTATAAATGCAATGGACTTAAATAAATACATTAAAAATAAACGAAACGGGAAAAAAAAATTAATGCAATGTAAAAAAAAAATTAATGCAATGTCTTTTTTTATTTGATTTTATTCATTTAGTTCATTGTATTTAAAAGCACTATTATTTATTCACTATAATGAAAACTATATGTAACACATTGCATAGGATATATAAATCATCATTTTAAGAAACTGCAAAAGTCAGTAGCTCTGTGCTTTGCTGAACTGGCAGTAGTGGAGGTTTACAGCTGCTTTTGTGACTGGCGGCCGTGGTACGTTGAGTTAACGTAGGTGATTTGAATGAATTAACTGTTAAGGGTGCATATAAGTTTCCATTATTTTTGCCAGAAACCAAAGAGATTGAAAAATGACTGCTCTCAAATGTCAGAACACTGGCAGTTGACAGCAGTCGCTGCATATAGGGCTTGTTTTTATTCACAATGACATATTTTCATAGAGCTTGTCTGCATTAGAACATATGCAGCGCTTTAGCAATATTTCACATTTCTTTTTGTGCAAAATGACATGGGTGGACATGAAATATGCCTCAGGTTCATTCGAAAAATGTTCTAACTACCCTAGAAACAACATCATTATATTTGATTCATGGTAATTTAATGTATTTTCTGTGGCTGTAATATGATCTTCAATCACTGAAAATAGAGGAACAGCCTGAATTTAATGGGACCTCAAACGGCTGACTACATGTTGTATAAGCATTTGATAAACCATACTGCTCTGTGCCTCATTCCCAGGCACCTTTGCATATGTCTGTGGGAAATTTTGCTTTAAAATAGCTCAGTTTAGTCTATTAGCCATGCTGACAAAATAGTGAGCGTGCTTCATGCCGGTCTCAGGCTTTGATACTGTACCTTCCCCCTTATTCACGAGTGGCCGAGTATATTGTTAGCTGATTGGAATTGGGCAAGCATGAAATGGAAGTCAGGTTAATATTGATCCTGCTCTTTAACAGCCTGTTCTACCTCCGGGTGTCCTTGCAGTCTCATTTTCAGGTGAGCAGCTCTGCCCTGACCTAATGAACCTCTCTGGACAGAGATCTTTATAGCTTGTTATAAGAGAAAGAGTGAAAGAGCGGACTTAAGAGAGGTGTGATGATTCAATACAAATTTAATAGAAGCAAATCAACAAATGATGTTGATTACCACAAAAATGTATGTTGACTGTTTGCTTAAAGGTCCCCTGAACATATTGATATTAACACCCAAAAAACTTTAATTTTGATTTCATGGGGACTTTAAGAAAAGCAGAAATCTGGGTTACGATGAGAAACTTACAATGGAAGTAACTGGGGCCAATCCGTAAACGTTAAAATACTCACTGTTTACATTGTATAACCACAAGACGTAAACAGTGTGCATGTTAACATGATTTTAGTGTGGAAATAAATTGCTTGCTAACCTTTTCAGTTTTTAAACTTTGTTGTCATGACAATGCCTAAAACCCTAAAATAACTGTCAAAATAATAGTTTAAACAATTTAAAAATATATTTTACCTTTTAACAAAATAAATGTAAGTGCTTTTTAAAAAAATTCCCCATTCTTTTCCATTGTAAGTGCCTCACCATAACATGCATTTTCATGGTCCCCAAAGGTCCTTAAAACTTCTTAAATTCAAATGTAAAGTCATATAAAGTCTTAAATGTCCTAAATGGCGTAACAAAAGTAATAATTTCTATTTTAAAATAGATGTGGATTTTTGATGAAAGGAATTTTATCACAGGAATTGTGATAAAACCTAATGTTATCATTAAACTTCAAAAGTAGATGATTTAATTAAATAAATGTAAGTGCTGTAAATTCAAAGTCAAAATGCGTTGCTGTTGACGCTAACTCCAATATCGATCTATTTTAGTTATATAATTCATATATATTAGCATAGTGATACATTTGTTCAGGTTTGTTCTTTAATTTTCTTTATGCAGGTTTTAATGAAAAGTCTTTAATAAATCTTACATTTGGTTTTAAAATCTCTGCCGGTACCCTGATTTTTATTTTTATTATGTTTTTTTTTAAGAAAACAAGAGACGAATCAAAATAATTTTGTGTGATAATTGACTTTATACCACTTCTGATTCATTTTAAATTGTATTGAACCTGGAATATTCATTTAATTAGCATGTGAAAGCCTAATCAAATTAGCCCAAATATTTAAACACGCAGGCATTCTAATTCTAAATCTGTGGAGCTGTCTGCGAAATTCTGTGCATATGGATTCAATGTGGGGCTTGTAATCAGCCATATTGGTTCTGTATGTGTGATACCAAATGCTTCTCACATGAGTAAAACCATAACAAAAACTTTGCATGGGTCTCCGGTTTCACTTTTCGAAGTTGGGTTTCTTTTTCCAGAGCTGACTGCAGAATTCCTGGCATTTGATCGATGAGCGCAGCAAGCCCACTTTGCCACATTGTTTGTGTGCGAATGCACTTATGGCACATGTGCAACATTTTGTTTGAGTTATTATAGATCAGTCAACTGCAGAGACATACATCTACACGTCTCACAATCCCTTAGTACATTTTGTATTTTTACAAAAGGCATCTCATCTGTCAATCCCAGAATGGAAAGATACATCAGATGCAATTACTGCTTAAATGGAATATTATTTCATTCTTTATATATATTTTTTTCCTAATTTTTGGGGCTCTTTCATTTAAGGCTACAAGTGTGCATGACTCAAGTGGGGCAATAAAAGTGCAAGGCAAATACTCTAGAGCTCCAACCATAAATAAAACATGGACTCTGAGCAACAATAACCAACCAAATGGAGGCCTATTTGAAGCCTTTTAGCTCATCTGAAAAAAACTTGAACAGTAAAACTACCTAGCACTTAAATATTTCCACCTTGGGAGCTGCTTTCACAAACTGTAAAATTTCCTTTGCCACAAGCTATGCACAGTTTTTTTTTTTTTTTTCGTTTGATGTGACTTTTGAAAGAAAAAGGCCAAGTAAAGAGATCGGTGTGTTGAAGAAGTCACATAGTGATGGAATGACAGAATTGAATTGCAAACTAGAATCTTTTTTTCTTTCCTTTTCCGAAGCCTTCAAAACCCCAAGCTACTCAGCTCTCCTTGCATTTATCAAGTAACAGTTTTGCGCCACTGAAGGTGCTAATTTGAGCCCACTTCAAATATTTGGTTTTCATCATATTGTGCTAGTCATTGGATATAAGTTTAGAGCTACATCTACTTCAGCACATTTTGATTTGTTTGTTATTCTATACGTATGTCAGTCAGTCAATGACAGTTCCCCGTTCCCCAGCTGTATGGATCAGATCCAAGCTTTTAGCAAAGAACATCATTCAAGTTCCACCACGACTGGCAGACCAGCCATCACCTGGTCTTTCTCAACCCTGCTGCGTCATGCCAAATTTGTGCCCTGGGTAACATAAACCCTCTGATGGCAGAGCGGGTAAGCCATGCTGGGCTTGAATAGCCTCACTATTGACCGTGATGGCTCACAGGAGTCCAGTGAGCGAGCTTCGGGGGTGCCGATAAACGAGGTGGTTGACAATACAAGCGAGGGGTTCTTTCGAGTCACTGGGGAGGTCTGAGTTGTAGCGATCTCGAGTTCCCATCAAGCCTCATTCCTAAGACTGACAAATGATCGTCTATGTTACTAGATATCTTATATATGTGGCCATGCAGGCTTTCTATCAAAGGCTTGCCATTTAAGACAAAAAACAGGAAGCTTCTGTACCGGTGTCATGGCTCAAAATAGGAACATGCATCACTGTGTTCCAGAACCTAGTGAGCTTTTGTAGGCAAGATTCATAGCGCCCCCGATGTGAAGGATGTTCCAAAAGGTAGGAACATAATTATAGCCAAGTTCCTAACTTAACTTTATGTGGCAGCACTGCATGTATTTTTTGCACAGCAGATGATGCCAGAATCCATTACAGTGTGTTTGGTAGAAAAAAGGTGGTGGATGACACAGGAGAAATGTAAATATACAGTAATTCATTCAATAAAAAAATCTGACTGTTTTGCCCAGTATCACAAGGAAAGATTTAAAGGAATACTGAAAATTTGCTGAAAATTTACTCCCAGGCCCAGTTTGTTTCTTCATTGGAACAGATTTGGAGAAATGAAGCATTACATCACCTGCTCACCATTGTATCCTCTGCCGTGAATGGGTGCCGTCAGAATGAGAGTTCAAACAGCTGATAAAAACATAACAATAATCCACAACATGACTCTAGTACATCAATTAACATTGTGTGAAGGGAAAAGCTTCATGTTTGTATTAAATAAATCCAGCATTAAGAGATTTTTTTTATCTTCACATAATTTTTTCCAACTAAAATACGACTCCTCTATCCATAATACTGCTTTCTCCAATAAAAAAGTCATCTCATCTTAATCAGGAGAGAAATATGCACAGATCAAGCACTGTTTACAAGCAAAAACAGACCAAAACAGTTTGAAACAAATGTGCCTGTGGATTTTGATGTGAGAGGACAACAGGGGATTGACTATGGAAGATGTTGTTATTTAATAGTCTGTGATGTTTTTATCAGCTGTTTGGACTTTCATTCTGACGGCACCCATTCACTGCAGAGGATCTATTAGTGAGCAAGTGATGTAATGCTACATTTCTCCAAATTTGTTCTAATGAAGAAACAAATGGATATCATTGAAAAATTACATTTTGATCTATGTTTTGCATGTATGACAAATAACCTGGTGGTCGTGCTATTGGCACGGATAGATGAGCATAATGGTAAAGAGCACACGTTGATTAATGTTAATCTTTGATATGATGCATTATCCAGTGTTTTAGTTTAATATTCAACCTTTTTTTCCCCACCAGAGTGTTCATTTTTAGTGATATAAAATTGATTCATTGTGAACATGGAATGATATATGAGCATCAATGATGTTTGTAGCTGTTACTAGGGGCTGCCAGAACTAGGAACATCAACAATTTAGCAACAAATACAACAACTGACTATGTGCAGTGACCAGGTCCGCTGGGACTTTATATATGTACTTTTTGTTTGCCTTCTTGTTGCCTTCTTGTTTAAAACATCCTAAAGCTAAATATTTTTTTTTAATTCACTTTCCCCCCTCAAACTTTCTCCATTTGCTCAGGATCATTTTCTTGTCAAAATCCGCCTGGTTTATTTTGTGTGCATTGCACTGAGGTCCTAAGCTTTATCTTGCCAGTCAAGACTGGAGCTCAGCTCCATCAGCTCTCCCTGCTTTAATGCAGGCATAATGACGGTTTACAGAATTACGGTCTTAAGTTTCCCTCAGTCTGCTTTGATCCATGACCGCTCGCTGGCTCCAGGTCCGCTGGGACTTTATATATGTACTTTTTGTTTGCCTTCTTGTTTAAAACATCCTAAAGCTAAATAGTTTTTTTTAAATTCACTTTCCCCCCTCAAACTTTCTCCATTTGCTCAGGATCATTTTCTTGTCAAAATCCGCCTGGTTTATTTTGTGTGCATTGCACTGAGGTCCTAAGCTTTATCTTGCCAGTCAAGACTGGAGCTCAGCTCCATCAGCTCTCCCTGCTTTAATGCAGGCATAATGACGGTTTACAGAATTACGGTCTTAAGTTTCCCTCAGTCTGCTTTGATCCATGACCGCTCGCTGGCTCTGTGCCTCTAAATGTTACACGCTCCCTATTTCCGAAAAGCGGTCCCACTTCTTCCTTGGCTCTGATGAAAGCTCCTGAGATATGAGACAGAGCAGGAAGCCCGCTATGTTATTTTATTTTATTTTTTTCCCCTCTCTCTCCTTCTCTTTTTCCTTCTTCATCTGTGTAGTGGTGTTGACAGCATTCGAACGTGACCGCTTTGAGACAAGGTACATGAACCCCACGGGAGTGTAGGGAACATTTTAAACACTGCACTGAAAAGAAACATGTCAAAAGAGTGTCAGACACTTTCTACTTCTGATAAGCGTTTCTTATTTCCTTTTTTTCCACAGAATCTCTCTGTTCAGGTGTCTCAGGCAAATCTGACCTTACACAAGACGAATCCAGTGTGCAGTGACGTGTGTCAGGCCTGACTGCCATTTTTCTCTCTTTTCTTTAGTAATTAAAGCTGATGAATTAATCTTTTTTGTTCGATACAAAAGTGGCTCCACACTTTTTTGCATCATTTTTCTTTTTCCCTCTGATAAGGCTGTGTGATGAGCTTTGGTGGTATCTGCAGTCGCTTAATTGCGCTGTCAGTTAAATCTCGTTTTCGTCCAGATTTAGAGAGTAGATTTCATTATGCCTAATGAACTTGGAAATGTAGACGGGTCTACACATGCTTTATCATGAGTTTCTTTAAGGGAGAATTAAAGTGTCTTAAAATGTGTCTAATATACAAATGAGTAAAGCGTAATAGTTTGCCTGTGGTTCCAGTCAGGATATTGAAATAACAAGTGCTACACAATTTGACATCATTGCTGATATTCACGCTAGACATAGTTTGTTCCTATAGCAAGACATCCCAGAAATAAAGTGTTAATGCCTGTTCACACAAAGCAGGGGTCTCCAAACTCTGTCCTGGAGGGCCGGTGTCCTGCAGAGTTTTGCTCCAACCCTAATTAAACACACCTGAACCAGCTCATCAAGGTCTTACTAGGCATACTAGAAACTTCCAGGCAGGTGTGTTGAGAAACTCTGCATGACACCAGCCTTCCAAGACCGAGTTTGGTGACCAATGACACAAAGGATGTTAACTGTAATGATAATGATAAAGTTCTAAAATAGCTCTAAAAATCAGTCTAAATTTAAAATAATATCAGATTCCACACCACAACTGTAACTAATAACGGCACAGAGAAACAATAGCTGTGTCTCATTTAGAAGGCTGCTGTGGTGTTTACAACTTACCTTAAATCGCCTCGGTAAAAACGGATAAACTTTGTTCTTAATATCCTCCTCCTTTTTTTCTCTAACAGATGTCTGTTACGCTGCAGCTCCTCAAACATTGAACAAAATAAAACAAGTAAAAGCATTTTTTTTTTCAAATTACTTTCCAAATTTAGAAATAATTTTCATTCATTTAAGTAGCGTGAGAGCGCAACAATGCTCTAAATGTGTTGGCATAGCAACATGATACTTCCTGTTTCCTTTTCCGCCTGTCCTACGAAGGCCGTCTCGTTTAATTCTAGGTTAAGGACACTTCGTATATGCATCCTACAGAGGATGCGACCTCCAGAGGATTCGACCTCCGGAGGGCGCAGCCTTCTAAATGAGACACAGCTAATATCATTGGAATCCCTTTCAGAACCTTTTTTTTTCAGCTGATGAATGATAAAAACATCAGCCAATCAGAATCCATCCTACGTTAAAGAGTGCAAGCATTAAAAGTGGCAGATGCAAAAACTGCAGCACATGCTTATAAGAAACAGAACGTTATTGTCTGGTGGTATGGACACTAATATAGTTATCTTTATCGTTATCGTTTTTGTGAATGGGTCTTTGAAATAAAATAAAATAAGTTCCTACATTGCTTGGCAACCATAATCTATTTATCTATCATGCCTTATTGATTTTCTGCGGACTCGTAAAAAAAAATATATATATATATATATATATATATACACAGTATAATCTTTAATGTATGTATTTGTATAGGTATTTTTAATGTACTTGTTATGCCTTGTGATTCTCAAATGTGCTTAAGTACACATATTGTCTATTTTCATCACCCTTGTCTCCCTGCAGGCCCTCAGGAAGACGAGGCCCTGAGAGGGAGGAAGGCCTTCCGTGGCCAGGCGGTGGTCAGCCAGAACCCTGAGACAGAGCTGATGCTCGAGGGGGACGACGACGCGGTCAGTCTACTGCAGGAGAAAGAGGTGGACAACTTGGCAGGTGAGTCAACCTATACACAATACACAGTGCAATCTGTATGGAAGAGACAGTTCTCCATTCAGCATGCATAGTAAGTTAAGTCATACATCAGCTCCATGACATGACCCTTTCCTTCAGTCGTCAGGTTTAAAGGTTCTATGTGCCACATGAGTTTGGATTAATCATTTTTAGACATAATTTGTTATATTATTGAAATGATAAAGTCATATTCAAACATACCTGTAGGTTTACCTGTACAGAGAAGTTCTGCCATAAGCACTTCATCTGAAATGTCCGCATAATTCCACATTTGGTAGCATTTATTTATTTAGACATAGCTTAAGCGTGGCATTTTGTCAGAATGACAGAATTTGACATGGAACAGATATATAAATATATCTTACCTTTCAATCTAGAGGCAGACCAGTGTGGTTACTTTGCGTTTGGACTGTGTTTACGTTTTTCTGGCAGTGTGTAGGGTTAAGTATTGCTCTGGACAGTGTTACTTTTTTTTTCTTTTTCTTGCTGAATGTTTATTTATTTATTTTTTAAGTCTATAGTAAAACAGTATTTTAAATATGTCTTTCTCTTCTATTTTTTCTCACAGCAAATTTCTGTCCCGGGGTTTTTATTTCCAGAGGCAAGTTTGGCTATTTAAAGACAGATTAACCCTTCAAAAACCACTAATATTACATTAAATCAAATTAATTAAATCAAATTATTATAGAATTAAAGCAAATATGATTCTAACCAACAATCAGGAGGCAATCAAGATCGATATAGATGAGTTCATTGTTTATAGTTACATACCTTTCCAAAATTTCAGCTGCTAATAATGACAGTTGTCAAATCAAACCTCATGTTTAATATATTTGGAAGATAATCTGATGATTTTTCCTTTGTAACTAAAATTATTTAAAATATTTATTTTAGTTTGAGGAATCTTTTTTTTTTAAATCACTTGAATTTCCATTATTCTCAGCAACTGTAATAACAGAATGACTTCTATTTTTATCAGCTCTATGTTGGAAGATGTTATATATGATATATGTATTGTGAATGTGTAGCTGACATGTTATTAATAATACCCTGAATAATCAATGCCCCACTCGCTCTGCAGACCTTCATTAGTCATTGAAGGTTAAAAATGAGTGGTGAGATATTTATGCATCTGTAGAAAATCCAATGCCCTAATTTATCTATATATTTTCTTTACTATCTGAAGTGTTGTATATGTAATGCTCAGTCGTCTATGCATAGCTGATCATGTTATTAAAGCTCCCAGCATACAACCTGTTCAAACTCATTCACAACTTATAAGCAGTTCTGTATGCCATTCTA
>NW_015665007.1:348076-357562 GCF_001515625.1 Sinocyclocheilus rhinocerous | reverse complement strand
TTTTGACTCTGTAGGAATTCATCAAGGATTGCCTCAATTACCTTTAATATGTTCCCACCAATATAAGCCAATTCGGAGTGCAGGAATGCAGACTGGTGTGTTCCTGCTCTTGTTTTTCTTCCATCGATATAAAAAGTCATTTTACTGGAATGCAATTAATCATAAATCCTGGCACAGCTTATAAATTCCTGAAATGTTAAATGAGCACCATTAAATAGATTAATATAAAGCATCAAATGCACTGATATTGTATTTCCAGCACTTTGATTTTGTATTTCCAGCACTTTGTATTTACAATACTTTAAAGTACTGATTATTTTAAAGACAACTTTAGTAAATTTATGTTGAAAAAAAAAAAATCAGTGGAAACCATTAATTATCTGCCACTGAAGGTTTGTGCAGTATTTGTGGATGACTATTCCTAAATTTGTTTTATTCAGTATGTTGGCTATTTTTGACTCATTGCAGGTAGCCTTGTGTTGTGACCTGTTTTAACAATCATTTTATTTGCTCAACATTTAGTTTTTAAAGATGTGTGTTTATGCATATGTTTGTTTTACTATAGTTGATCTCTGTTATCTGAATTGTGTATCTTTGCCACAATGGGAGCTGTGCCATCTGTGTCAGTATGCTGTGTGCTCTGTTTCTATTTTGACATCAGGCCTACACGCTAATGCTAGTGCTAATGAGCGCAGCGTAAACAATAGGCCAATCAACATCAGCCTTCTCACAGCCAATGGGAAGGGCTCAGTTTGCCTGCAGCCAATAAGAGTACAGGAGCTGTCAGCTAAACATAGACAGAATAGGTGTGATGTTAAAGAGATTTGATACTGATTTTTTTTCTCTTTCACACACGCTCTCTCATGTGTGTGTGTGTGGTTACATATTAGACCACCGTATTAACATTTTACCTGTACCAGTTATATCTGCTTTATACTCTATTAATCTATTTCACATCTAGCCTACGTTTGTACTATGATCAAACAAAAAATGGTCTTATTTTCATATTCTTATTAGGGCCCATGTAGTGACAGAGAGAACAATCATCTATTTTCCCAGCATGCCTTTGTCTCGCCACACTCCAGTGAAATCACAGTCGATAGCGCGAGGCAGTCTTATTAACAGCTGACGTCAGGACAGAGCGTGCGCGACCCGACTGCATGCAGCTCAGATTTGCTGAGTACAACTGCACCCGTTTCATTCCAACATGATAATCTGCTAATCCTCACTAGTATTCTGAAATCAACGCTACATCACTTGAACACCGGCAATACAAATTAATCAAATAGGCTTAACAGGAAAAGTTACACGTAACAGTCGTTATTATTATTATTATTACTACTATTTTTTATTTATTTTGTAATTTTATTTTTTGTAACTTTTATTTTTATTTATTTATTTATTTATTTATTTTGGGGGGGGGGCTATCGTAAAATATAGTATGCTATAGTATAGTATAGTAGCTATATAGTAGGCCTATAGTATAGTATAGTATAGTATAGTATTGTAGCCTATAGTATCGTACATAGGCTGGGCCTATAGCTAATATTTAGAAGCATCGATAAATGTCGTTCATATGGTTTTACACGATCGAGAAACGGTCCAGTCCCAGCGGCAGATGAGATTAGAGATGTGAAACCTGATCGCTCTGATTATGTAATATGAACGTATTTTTGTTTGATCCCAATTTTTTAAAGGTCTCTGAAGGTTTTCGCGCTAATCCTCTCTGCGCATTGGATTAATGCTGTATTGTCTCTGGATTCACAAGTGTCCCTCTAGGCCACATTGCCTCTTTCTCTATTAAACGTGTTAGTTTACACACTGAAAAAAATGATTCATTGAATTTACTAAAACAAATTTAAGGTAAGTGGTTGCAATCAATTTGTTTTAGCTACATTTAAATAAACAAATTTATTTGACTAACTTTCAACATATTTTTTTAATTAAATGTAGCTAAAATAAATTATTTGCGACCACTTACCTTAAAAAAATTTAGTAGCATTTTTTTCAGTGCATGAGAGGGCCTTGATTCGGATTAAAGGGCTCACTAGTTTTTCACAGGTGAAGCGATATGTTGCCTTGTCGAATTATTTGCAATTACACAACATTTTTATTCGTTCAGCATAACTCCTTATAAGAGAAATGTGATTAAAACTGGCTTATTTCCTACTCTTCCTCCACTGTTAACAACATAGTATTTGGAATTGTTTGAATTAATAGGTGTTGTGTTGGGGCCAACAAAGAGGATACTTGTGGTTTTATTCATCGGCTACTCAATTTTGCATTCATTTTTATGTGTGTGTATGAATGTATGTATGTATGTGTGTGTGTGTGTGTGTGTGTGTGTGTATATATATATATATTCGATTTAAGGTCCTGCTTTGTTACTGCACAGATTGTTTTTATATAATCAAAATATACTGATCACATTCGTTTGTAATATTTGCTGGAAAGCGCAACGGCGGATGTTATAGTTCATATTTCAGTTAATCTTTATCCTTCGCTCAACAACACTGTTCATAGGAAAAAGTTTTTCTGTTTTGGTGAAAAACCAAAAACTTTCTTTTGGTGTTTTCCCCGTTTTTGTTTTTTTATTATTTTGTAAGAATCAGGCTACATCGTGTCATTTTTATGCCAAAGATCCAGATGCTCAAAGATCCCCAAAAATCGTGCCTTTTCTTACGCTGCAATGTTTATGCATCATGAATCATTATTTGGACACAAATATTAATTTGTTTTTATTAACTCTTTAAATAAACTCAGAGACAGATATAAAACAAAATCAAATCACAAAATGTTATATTCCAGTGTATTTCAAGTGCATTATTTTCAGGTATATTTGTTCATATATATATATTCTCAATTTCAGCCTTTTATCAGGTAAGCAAGGTACAAACAAAAACGGTCGAATATACTTTAAATAAGAATTCAAGTATGCGTATGGAATGTTCGGGAACGTAACAAATAGTACCATTAAAATGTAAACTTTAGAAATTTGTCATTGACAATAGATTAAATCGCTGATGAAGGTCTAAATGTTTTTTTCCTCTTTCTCTCTTCAGAAATAATCCAGGCGAATGTTAAAACAGGTGAAATGATACTTCTATTTACGTGTCACAGAACAACATTCACAACTGCAGACCACTGGATTCACAATCTACAAATGTGTCTATTTACAGTATAAAATGTACAAGTTGTATTCTGTCACGTAGCTTTGTTTAGGTAAAACGTGCTGTTGGGCAGGGCTCGTAAAAAGAAAAGAAAGAAACAGTAATACTGACAGGTCACCATTCATTTTGATTGTTGATACAATTTGCTCCCTCCTTAAGACACATTAATGTCACGTGAAGCATTTTTAAACGGAGCTCTCTAAAATATTTTTACAACATGGGTTGGTTTCAACAGTGACCATTTTGTGGAAGAGTTCCTGATTAGCATCGTCTAGGCCTCAGAACTTTGATCGGTCAGACCTCCTATTCACAAACATGCCGTTTATTTATTTTTTTTACCTCAGAGTTTCTCCAGGCTTTTAGGGTTGGTTAGAATTTCTCTCGCCATTCGCCAAGTCTGTTTGGCAGCGTTTTCAAGGCCCGAATGTGGCTTTCCTTGGAAAAGGTCTAGGCTTGGCAGAAAATAATGGGGGCATCTCCTGCACTGCAAGCACGAAATGAGCTGCAATAAAATCCCGTTCAGTCGATCCCCGAGGCAGTTCTCGTCCCAGTCCGACTCGCGCGGGTGTTTTTCGCACTCGTAAGACACAAGAGTTTTCATGTGGTAGTTGTTGAGAGGCTGCCCGGGTAGTTCAAGGTGACGGTCGCGCAACGTCTTGAGCAGGGACAGGCATTTCTTCCTGCACCCTCCCAGGAGCAGTCGGTTCTCCGCTTCGGCGAACTGCAACACCCAGGCATCACTCTCCGCCGAGCTCTGCTTCCCGTTTAACGAGTAACACTCCTTCGATAAGAGATTGAAACCCTCGGCTTTGACTTCTGCCACCCTGTTCGGACCAGGCCACGGGACGTGCGGCATCGGCCAGTGGGCAGCGCTGCGCGGCCATATGCCGGTGCACTTGAACGCGGGGGTGATCTGAACCACGTATCTGTCTCTGATGCGTAATTTCACCTCGCTGGTGTCCGCGATCATTTTAACCACGTCCCTATAGCTGCACTTATCCACCGCCTGCGCCACGAGCGTCTGGAACCTGGAGCGGATCTTGCGCGCGGACAGGTATCCCGAAGCCGTGATGAACTCGACCCAGAGGGACATACTTCTCTTCCGCCCGTCGCTTAGCTTCAGCACGGCGCAGCCCGGCAGAGAGCCGTCGTCCACGAAGTTGAAGACCCCCATCTGGTTCAGATACAGGACCACCTCGAATTCTGTTGGGGAGATGACCTCGAGCCCCTCGAAGCGGTTATCCATTTCGTTTAAGGAGCTGATAAAGCGAGGCTCCTGGACCTCCACCTCCTTCAGGACATCTGAGACCACCTTGCACACCTCCCGGATGGTCTTGGAGATGGCCGCTTTCCGAGACTGGCATTTCTCGTTGTAGTATTTATTGAGATGATACACCAGCTTGGCCTGGGCGGCGATCATATTTGGACAGAGATCCGGGTTGTACACCGGAGTCTCGCAGTAACCCGAGGGATCCAACGCGGCTGTTTGTACAGGAGCCAATTTTAGAGAAGAAAGTGGACTATTTAGAGGAAAAAAATGGATTATGAATTAAAAAATAAGCTTTTTTATTTGTGCGTTGAGCACATGCACAGAGTCGGACAGTTAAATCATCAGCTTCTGTTTTCAATTGCGACCAACAAAAAAAGTCAAACCCCTTGCTCTAATTCAGCATTTAAAAGTCCATACGCACGGATCAGTAGTTCAGCAAACCTCTTGTATCCACGTGCGGTGTCTTTTCTCTGTTTGCAATAGGGGTTGGAAAGTGCAGGGTGCTCTTAAGTGTGTCCTAGCTGTGTTGGTGTGTTTAAGACTCCGAACTCACTCCTGAGAAATTATAAAGGGAGGGTTTGAGAGGAGCTCGTCCAATCACGGCCCGAGTCGTCACTGCCTTCAGTTTTTTGACGACAGATTAATCCTCCGCTTTTATACACAACCAACTCGTCTGGTGGAAACACACCTACACTTTGGAGGGAGAAGATACAGGTTTATTCGCGACATATACGGCTTTCCTGCTTTTCTTATTAGATACAGATTATGCCTGTTATTATTTAGGCTATTTTCTTTTTATCAGAAATAATGTCATTTTATAGGCTAAGTTTGAGAATAGAATATTTAAGATGTATAATTTGATATATATATTTAAAAGTTTCATTTTCATTATCGTTTTAAAATCTGTATTACAATTTGACAAAAATAGGCTATCGTTTGTATATATTTTTTTCTCTGTAGTTTGACGTGCATAATGTTTTTCGTTGACCTGTTAATTCGATTTTTCTTTTGGTGTTGCAGTATTGTTTCACGTGATATTTTCAATGTTTAAATGTCCACGTTTGACAATATAGCGTTAGTGTATGTTATTTAAAATTCGCTTTGAATATTATACTAATAGAGATATTATTTCAATTATTTTGCAATATTAATATGGTGACGTCTCAGTACCGAACGCCGGAATCTTTTGTTTCATTTTAAATATTTCAAACATTAATCCATGTTATTAGTAATTTTCTTATAAAACAGCAAATGAAGCATTATGTTCATTTGTGTCGTCGTCTTACTTGTAGCATATAAAAAGATTAGGTTTATGTTTTTGTGAAGTTCACTGTTAAATGAAGATGAAGGCCTTTTTAGTTTATATAAAGTGCGTTAAGGAGTTCTTCCTAACATATTTAAATTCCTATCGCATTTTGTGTCTAATTAGTTATTTTAATTTTAATTATTTAAAAAAAGAGTATTCTGTAAATTTTTACTTTTGCATAAAAATAAGCCATTCCGAAGTGGTATAGCAAATGTAAAAGGAGAAGCGTTTTTTTGATCTTTATAATTCGTCTTTTACGAGAGTTCTTTTATGTTTTGAATTAAAACTATTTTTTTATTTGTTCGATGGAAAGAAAATATTATCTTATAAATCTGAACTTATTTTATAATTTTTTTATTAACTACTAGAGTCGTATACATTTTCTGTTCTTGTCCAGTGTACAATTAGTCACAATTCGTTTTAATTAGCCTACAACTTTTTGTAACGTTGTTTCAACATCTTGTGCTTTTATAACGTGCCTGTGTTTTCTTATTTTAACCTTTTATTCATTTTTTTGTCCGTCAGATTAAACGTTCAAAAATCCTACTGCAATAAGGAAATATTTTAACGATTTGAGATACAATTCTTCAGATCACGCAACTACGATATCTGGAAAAATATAAGTTGTTTATCAATGCGCGAAATGCAGAAACACCTTCTCGCGATATTATTTCTGAAATCAAATAACAAACAAGATCACCTCGTGGCTACGTGACAAGATTCCTCGTGCCCTTTCCAAATCCCCATCATCACATGACGCGGCGCTTATATGGCACTCACTGAGTAAAAACATTTCTCTTCTTTAAAAAAAAAAAGGAGACAAGTTTGAACGGATGTTTAATAGACTATGATATATTTATACATGTTCTTCATATATCTATAAGCATGTCTGTTTCAGTACATAGATCAGATTGTTAGGTCACTGTTCTCAGGGCATCACAGTCTGTTGGCTCTAGCCCTCACTGTAGTCTGCTTGGCTCCTTCTGCCTGCATGATTTTGCCAACCATAATTAATAGAGCTCTGCTGTTTGCAGGCAGAGATCACACTTATCAATTGTCCTTCGCCTCTGTCTGGAAATAAAAGCAAGGCGAATGCTGTTTGGGCCTTTGACAGCAATTCAGCACTATATTCAAAGCAAACATTTATAATATATATATATATATACATTTAAAAAAGAAAAACGTGTTCAAAAGACTGTATGACCAATATATCTGATATATATTAATTTAATTATAGGCTACTGTACATGCGTTAGGTGACATGAAACCTTTGTAGATTTTTGGGGGATGATTTGACACATGAGAGGAAGAGAAAAAGTACTATTATTATGACACTTTCTTACTCAGAATTGTTTTGTGCTTTTCACCTCAACCCCCCCAATGCACACACACACTCACACACACACACTCACACATTACATGGCAGGTACCCAACCATATCAGATCAGACGGTCTCCCTCCCTTCACTGGTTCATGCTCTGATGTGTTTAGCACTGCTTTTGTATGTCTGAATCAGTTGCTTGTCTATTGTTTGCCAGTGTGTTACAGTATATAGCAGTACACTGTAAAAAAAAAAATCTGTGACATTGTACTGTATATGTGACTCAAGTGTCCTGTTAAGTGTGACCTGGAGGCACTTCAAATCTCCCTGACCTCGAACCCCCTCTCCTCTCACGCACTCTGCGTCTCCACAACATTGCAATCTGTGTGTCTTTGTGGCCATAACACACTATCCAGAGGCTTTGCTGTGATATATGAGGATGTGACAACAGTATGGGTGCTATTTTCTGACCCAGCGAATAGGATGCCTGATTGTGTAAATCAATACAATGACTCCGGCTTCCGCCCCTTTTTGGACGAGCGTATGACCCAGGAAACATTTAGCTCGTTGAAGGCCTCTTTGTTCTGGAGTTTCCTCGCCAATGATCTCTTCATTTTTCTCTCTCCCTCCCGTCTCGTTCTGAAGAGCGATTCTCCTGTCAAAATGGTCAGGCGTGCTGATAAAGGCCTTGTCAAACACATGTACCATGTTTAACTGTCACAGAATAGTATTTTTTTTTTAAGAAATTGATGTTTAAATTTAGGTCTTATTATCTGTTAAAATATAAAGATTATAAATGAAAAATGTATTTTAGTGTTTTTGTGATGCAAATTAGATATTAAAGTGACAGTATATTGATTGACTGGAATAATATACATATATTTTGTTTGTTTTTTAATCATAATACTTTTGGTTTATTCATTTATAAATTTGATTATTTTATGTTTATTATTGTTTTTTTTATTTTAATATGACATTTACAATGTGTTTTTTATGTCTCTTTTTTTCCTTTTCTTGTTTTTAGGTGTGTATAAGAAGATTTTAATATTTATTAAATGCATTGCAGACAATGCTGCAGTTTTTGTGTCATACAAAAAAAAAAAACTGTATTTAATTAGAATCCCTCATTAATAACCCAACTTGCTAATTAAAAAACATCACGTTAGATAGCACAACATCAACATTAGATAGCACTCTTGTGTGGCTAGACACTTGTATGCCAATATTAATAGTACCAGGAGAGTTATTTGCAGATTTGAATATATCAAGAGCTTTAGAGAGTCCTAATTGAAGTTAATAGTCATTCTCCACACTGATATTAATAATCCTATTATTCAGTGACAAAAGGAGGCCAGCTCAGTTTTATTTCATCATCATTCATGGACAGTTTTTTAACTCTGATCCCATCATCATTTTGCGACAGCAGAAAAGAAAAAAAAAAAAGAATAGCAAAAATGGATCTGAGCCAAAAGGCGTCGCTAGGTCAAAGCGCAGATTATCGAGTGCACTTAATGGAGTGTAGAAGTCAAATATAAATCATATTAAAGGCCCTGCCATTTAAGACAAGCAATATTAGCGTGGAGCTCGGCGCTGGTGGGGATTGCATTATACAAGATGGACACTTATTATGACATATCCCTTTCAGCTTCCTGCAAATGGATATCAAAATTGTCATTGAGTTTTCTTCCGAAGCGAATTTGGTTATTTCAGGCAATATGGCCACACTGCAGGGCTCCCAGTTAATTTTCTCTTGCCTATCGGCTGTCAGCCCCCTACCTCTCATGCTTTGAATTCTCTCCCTCCATTTGTTTTATTTTCCATGCTCTATTAGAAGCCTCCTCTCAGGGGGGAGTTTGGGAGAAAAGGAAAAAACCCACTCCGTAAAATGCAGAATTTTTTGGTATAGCGGACTAGATAGGCTAAAGCGAAACTATAACCCTTAAGTGCAAGGGAGAGAGAGGAACATGGGAAAATGTATCACTTTTATTGTGCTTTGCCCTCCCCCCCACAGCAATATGCGTTGCTTGTCAGCTTCTCTGATTAATGACGTGCATTTATTTGCATAGATTTAGCATTGATTTCATTAGTTTATTCAAAAAAGGACCTTTTGATTTAAATGCCCTTTAATCTGAAATTGTATGCGTTTGAAGATTTTTTTTGGAGGCATGTTCACTTAGAAGCTCATGAGATGTTGAGCATTCACAAAATCATCTATTCTTCAAATGAGAGCCGAATTAAAGGGATAGCTCACCCAAAAATGAAAATTCGGTCATTTACTTACTATCATGTCATTTCTAAACCTGTATGACTTATTTTTTTCTGTGGACCACAAAAGAAGATATATTGAAAAATTTATTTGTGCGCTTTTTTCCCCTCCATACAATGAAAGTCCTGTGTTGCTATATATATATATATATAT
>NW_015665007.1:345313-348049 GCF_001515625.1 Sinocyclocheilus rhinocerous | reverse complement strand
CTTTCATTGTTAAAAAAAAAAAAAAAAATCCTTAAAATATATATTTTTTGGTTCTGCAGAAGAAAGCAGGCCATATATGTTTGAAACGTCATGAGGTTGAATATTTTCATTGAACTTTCCCTTTAAATTTCTATAAACTGTTCAAACTTTCGAAAGTTTCCCATGAAGCATAATTTCCATTTTGTATTCAGCAAACGAATCCCAAAAATGAAAATTATGTAGTTTCTAAACCTGTATGACTTATTTTCTTCTGTGGACCACAAAAGAAGATATTTTGAAAAATATATTTGTGCGCCTTTTCCGCCTCCATACAATGAAAGTCCTGTCTTGTTTTGGACCCCATTGACTTTCATTGTTAAAAAAAAAATTCTTAAAATATATTTTTTAGTTCTGCAGAAGAAAGCAAGCCATATAAGTTTGAAACGTCATGAGGTTGAATAAATAATGTTAGAATTTTCTTTTCTTGGTAAACTTTCCTTTTAAATTTCTATAAACTATTCAAACGTTTGAAAGTTTTTCTCAGCAAATTAATCCATTTATTTTTATCAGTTTGTTTTCAAGTGGTGTACACAAACCCCTAGCTCGGTAAAACACCTTTAACAAGCAGCCGTCACAATACACCAACCTCTTCAGCTCCCTGTGATTAATCTTAATGTCTTGGAGACATCCCATGTTTAGAGGTTGAGTCCGTAATCATTCGCTCACTGACCTGATGATACTCAACCAGAACATCCTCTCAACAGCCCCAGTGAGGACAATGCCTTGATGCATTTCAAATTAATTATACCGCCCTATTCTGAGAAGCACGTGCGCTCAAACAGCCAGTTCTAGAGGGTGAAAACAAAGAGAGAAAAAAATGAGAGAAAAAGACTGCATTTTTCTTTCCCAGGTTGGGGGGCTCGGGTAATGAAATGCTGGTGGTTGAAGCCCATGATGAAATTAGGCCATGTAACCCAAATAAGGGATGAAGGCTTCATAATTGCCAGTCCTTGAGATCTGAGGTGCTGGGTGCCAACTGTCAGAGCTGGGCTAATGATGACAAATGTCTCTCTATGCAGATTGCAAAAGGGAGGAGAAAAGGTAGAAGGGGGGGAAGAAGCCACCGCAGGAGAGCGAGAATAAACCAAAAGAAAGGGAGCAAACTGCAAAGTAAGACAGGTGCTTTCTAGCGAAACGTCTCGTGAAGCGGTAAAGACTAGATAGAGCCTTCAAGAGAGGGAGGTTACTTTTTTTAATGCTTTAAAGTATAAGAACAGTCAAATCCATTAGATAAATCACTCCAGAACTTTGTAGGACAGACATTTAAATTACATTTTTAATCTATCAACAGTAGCGTTTCAATGCATGCGTGACCTAAACTTGTATTAATGTAGAGTTGCTGCCAAAACAAAATACTAAAAATACCCAAATAATTTGTAATCCTGCAACTCTCAGCTGTGTATTTTATTGCTCTGTCACAAAGAAAGTCATAAATTTGTCTGCACTTATAGGTTAGTCATTGAAAAAGCAAGAACCTATAGTGATGCAGTGAGGTCCAGCTTTCCCCAATTTGTTGCATGAATGGCTTTTTGAAAAGGTTCCCACTTGCTACAAAGGAAGCCCCCTTTTTTGTTTGCCCTCTCCCCATCTGTGTCATCTGTTGTGAGGGGGGCGGTTTCTGTTCGAGGGAGGGGGCGGGACCGAGGGGGGCTCCCTGGTGACCGGGGCCAGTTGTTTTATGGACTCGACGTACTGGCGCAGGCAGTTCATAAGTTGCCAGTTCCTTTGTGTAAGACGACAGGCTGACACGTGGGAGGCGACACGGCCATATTGACGTATATCATTTCCATTAATAACACGGACGAGCCCCCGCCTCGTTTCCGCCTGCTGACTTATACAAAGAATCCCTCCACAATGACACTTAATTGACAATGTGAAATGGAGTGCCGACTGGCTGGGACTGATTTGGATGTTCTTTTATGGAGATGTGGTTGAAGATTTGCAAAATTATTGTAAAAGTGGCAAAGTAATCAAAGTTTGTCACAACATATTTGCACAACTTTAATGTCAGTACATGTTATATGTGTGTGTGTGTGTGTGTGTGGCAAAGTAATCTGAATTTGTTGCAATATATAATGCCACTTTTACTCATCTAAGAAAATATATGTATATATTCTTAGATGAGTAAAAGTGGTAAAATAATCAAAGTTTGTTGCAATTTTTGCAACATTTATTTTGATTTATTATGCATATCTATAGCTCTACAAATCTGGCTGGTAACAGAAGCAGGACACTGTTTTCCATAATGCTGCGACATATGGAGCTAGTGGCCGGTGTTTTATATTACACGCTCATTAACACCACATGAGCTGTTTTGTGACGCTGACACGTAGCCTTAGTGAAGGCTAAAATGATTGATATCCTTACGTCTGCTTTATGTGAAAGTCTGATTTCAGGCCCAAATGAATTAGGAAGCTCATTTTATGGTCAGTGGTGCTTTTAAGAACAGGCAGTGACAAACTGACTTACCAGTTAATCAGTTAGCCCCTTTTAAGCTAAGCTAGCGTTCGATTTTTTGATAGCCTACAACAGATTGAAAGGGGCAAATTTGTTGTTTAATTCTCAGATGATAACTTTAATACTTGTTTAGGATTATATATTGATAAACATAAGCAAGTTTGCAAACATTTTAGCATTTTGCTATTGCTATTTAGCTCAAAAGATTAATATGTGCACTGGCCTCCTGTTTTTTTTTGG
>NW_015665007.1:343074-344389 GCF_001515625.1 Sinocyclocheilus rhinocerous | reverse complement strand
TGTGGCAGCTCTTGACCAGCCTCATTAATGTAGTAGTTGAGTCAGCCGGCTTTTATTATCAAAATTCAGTAGGTGTGCAGCTCCTGCTGAAACTCCTGGAGAGGGCAGGGGGAAGAGCTAGCATGCCGCTTCCTGCCTTGAGGGCTCTCTCTGCACGCTGGAACAGCCCTCGGGCTAAAAGAGCCATCCTGATGACCACGTGCTCTCCCTACAATAAAACATTCAACAGCCTAGGCTTCTTATAGTCTGCTTTAAAAAAAAAGATAAAAATAAAAATGGAGAAATCAAGGAAAAATACAGTACAGTAACATTTATTACAATAATAATTATTGTTATTAAAAGTAATTAAATGTAACTAACTAGCTAACTATTGAATACTGGTGTTTATATATATATATATATATAAAAATCTTACTGACCAATAAAAGACGCAAATGTTCAATTAACAGTAACATTTAATTACAATAATAATAATTAATATCATTATGTCACGTGTATGTTCTGGTTTGTCCTTATTTGTTAGTTTCTGTTTCCTGTTTTATTAAGTTCCATTTGTCTCAGCTGTGTTTTATTCATTATCCTTGATTACTCCTCACCAGTTTCTGTTCTCCCTGATTATGTTCCATGTGTTTATAAGCCCTGTGTTTTCCTCAGTTCCCTTGTCCTGTCTAACGTCGTTTAAGTGGTTGTGTTCTCCTGATTTTCCTAAGTGGATTTATTAAAAGACTCTGTTTGTTTGATATCTGCCTCCTTTGTGCTTCTCGCCCTGGCAACCCGTGATAGAAGACAGGACCAAGATAGTAAACGGCGCTCCTTCTCCCCGTGTTTGTTTTTTGTTTTTGAAAGTGTTTGTTTTCCTGTTTTTCTCCCGCGGCATGGAAACTGCCGCACGCTTCGTCGTGCCGTTGTCAAGCCCGCCGGCCGCTCCGAAGTCAAGCCCGCCGGTCGCGCCTATCACCCCGAGCCTAGAGGGGAATCTGAAGAGGAGAAGGCGGTTGGTTCTGGTCCCTAGGCTCGCTCGAGTATCGGCTCCAGCCCCAGAGCTCGCTCCAGTGTCGGCTCCAGCCCCAGAGCTCGCTCCAGCATGCCTCTCAGCGCTCATGGACATGGCGCTACCCCCAGAGTTCTTGGCTCCTATCCTCACCCCAGAATCCACTCCAGAAAGCTTTCCTTCATCTCCTTCGACTCCGCTGGTCCCGTCCAGCTCTCCATCATCTCCTTCGCCTCCGCTGATCCCGTCCAGCCTTCCTACGTCTCCTGAACCCTCTGTGTTAACCAGCTCCGCTCCTTCAGAGCGCCCTCCAG
This sequence comes from Sinocyclocheilus rhinocerous, assembly GCF_001515625.1. Classification (NCBI taxonomy): domain Eukaryota; kingdom Metazoa; phylum Chordata; class Actinopteri; order Cypriniformes; family Cyprinidae; genus Sinocyclocheilus; species Sinocyclocheilus rhinocerous. Next base: position 343,084 of record NW_015665007.1, on the reverse strand, counting down.
TGCCCGCTCC
>NW_015665007.1:341982-342826 GCF_001515625.1 Sinocyclocheilus rhinocerous | reverse complement strand
TCTCCTTCGTCTCCGCTGGTCCCGTCCAGCTCTCCATCATCTCCTTCGCCTCCGCTGATCCCGTCCAGCCTTCCTACGTCTCCTGAACCCCCTGTGTTAACCATCTCCGCTCCTCCAGAGCGCCCTCCAGTGCCCGCTCCTCCAGAGCACTCACCAATGCCCGCTCCTCCAGAGAACCCTCCAGTGCCCGCTCCTCCAGAGCGCCCTCCAGAATCCCTCCGGGCATCGAAAGACCTAGTTTTCCACAAGAAAATTTGGGGAAATTGGCATATGTCCATGGCATAGTGGCCAAGCCGGGGGACCTGGACAAGACCAAGAAGGCACCTCCATGGCCTCCAGAATGGCCGGCACCTCCGTGGCCCCCTGAACTGCCTGATCCGCCATGGCCTCCCGAGTCCCCTGATCCACCATGGCTCCTCGGACTGCCTGATCCAGCCCCAGAGCTCGCTCCAGCCCCAGAGCTCACTCCAGCATGCCTCTCAGCACTCATGGACATGGCGCTACCCCCAGAGTTCTCGGCTATCCTCACCCCAGAATCCGCTCCAGAAAGCTTTCCTTCGTATCCACTGGTCCTGTCCAGCTCTCCTTCGTCTCCTGAGTCTCCTTCACCTCCGCTGGTCCCGTCCAGCTCTCCATCGTCTCCTTCGCCTCCACTGGTCCCATCCAGCCCTCCTTCGTCTCTAGAGCGCCCCCCAGAGCCGGCTCCAGCCCCAAAACTCACTCCAGTGCCAGCTCCTCGAAAGCGCTTTGATGTGCCTGCTCCTCCAGAGCACCCTCCAGTGCCAGCTCCACGTAAGCGCTACCCTGATCCCCAGTTCAGCCCAGGAAGGGCTCCTGTTCCCGA
>NW_015665007.1:326556-339984 GCF_001515625.1 Sinocyclocheilus rhinocerous | reverse complement strand
TTCTGTGTTTTTCCGTAAGTAAGGGGTGCTGTGTGTACATTAATGAGGAAAAAAAATTAACTTAAATGATTTTAGCAAATGGCTGCAATATAACAAAGAGTGAAAAATTTAAGGGGGTCTGAATACTTTCCGTACCCACTGTATATATATATATGTATATATACACACACACACACACACATGGGCAGTATACAATAAATGCTCTGACTTCTGCACTACACTGTGCTGAAATTCAAATGATTTTATTATTGTCAATTACTGTCAATTTTGCTGTTGAGCTGAGACCATGTGACGAACGTGGATTAGCCGTTTACAGAAACTGTAATATGATAGGTCAAGGCAAGGAGGCGCTTCTTCTACGACTCCGGCTTGGCAGAATGAATGATTGACAGGAGAAAGAGAAGCTGCCAGTCGCCGGCAGAGGTGCAGGCTTGATGGCTGCCGCAGAGCTCCGTGGATCCCTTGATCACGGTGGGCTGCTCCCCTTTCATCCGCGCCCACAACTCTGCCAGGAAAAGCTGCTTTTCATTTTTATTTGCTTATTTGCAATTCTCTTTTTATTTAATTTTGTTGGGGGCTAGAGAAACTTCACTCCCACTTTCTCTCCACCTCCCCTCCCTTCCTCTCACTTTCTCTTAGTCTTTCTCTTTCTTCTCAGTTTGCCTTTGGGCGATGAACTAATTTCAGGCTCCATAATTGCAGCGTGTTGTACACCTGCCTGCTATTAATTCTCCCCCGTCATTCACTCTCTCCTTCTTAATGAGATATTATTGTAATTATTGTTATTATGGTGTTTGGCGTAATTAACGTGATTGATGTTGGTGCTAAGGGAGGGTTTATTTTGGCATTTGAATAGATGAGGGGATACTCTTCGATCCCACAAGACATGACCGAAGTGCGCTGGTTCATTCCTTTAGTCATACATAATGGATCCAGTAAAGTTGAAGCATTATTGTTTCAGAAATATCACATCTTTTAAACTATTATTCACGAGTATGTGAACCAAACTGCAAGTTCTGGTTTGAATGGCGCACCACATGTTGCTGTTTTAAGACTAGACTGGTAAAAGGCCAAACAATGGCCAGTGTGGAGCTTTGTTCCGATTCGTCACTTGGACCCTGTGAAATTCAAATATCCCCATCCTTTAAACGGAGGGCTGAGGCTTTTGCCCGGTCCGATTCCAGTCAACCTGTTGTGTTACAGGGGAACAAAAATTTCCCAGTCCATTTATCCCAATCCAGTTGTTTTGGTATTTTGTGGCTGATGGGAATACAAAAGGAGAAACGGGAAAAGGCCCAGAATTGTTGCTTACAAGCACTGGCAATCCAATTAGAGGAGTCTTCATGCTAGAGGTTTTTGTAGTCTATATGTGTATACGTATGTTGCCCAAAAAATTAGCCCAATTTGACAGAACCTCACTTTCACATTCAGAAATTTGTGTAAAATATTTTTATAAGTCTATAAGTTTAAGTGCAAAAGCCAGGCAGCACTATAGCTATGTTGTTTTTTGTGTATGTATGAAAGGGCTATAGTCAAAGCAATATTTCTGGACAGGTGTTAGATACCTGCTGTTTTAATAGGCAGATTCCCCTTGAGGTCTCATTATAGCCCATAGTCTGGGGCAAAAGAACAACCCCATCTCTCAATTATAATTCCCTATAGCAGATGTCCTTGCTTCATATTTATATAACATTTAATTGAAACCCAAGTCTGCATTCCATAAGTCCTGAAGTTTAGATACCCAAGACCTAGGACTTAATGAACAACATATTTCAGGTTGCCTGGAGTTGCAGGGACCCTGTTCTTGACATTGCATGTGAGCTCCGGGGCTCGCGAATAGCGGGGGCTTTTGTTTGTCCTCTTCCGAAGCCGTGGATCTTTGAGTGGGTGACAGCCATTTAACGCCACACGACCTGCGTCTCAAGAGCCACCGTCAGGGCCCTCTCCAATCCTGTTAAGTACAATTGCCATTCATGCTCTGTCCTTTCTGCTTTGAACTGCTCCAACCCTATGTCCCCTGCAGAGTTGGGTTGTGGACAAGAAACACACGTTTTGCCATAAATTTAAGCATTTAAAACATTTTGTTGATGACGGCTTATAGTTTGAGCTCCAATGATGATGGAAATAAAGAACTGTCAAGCTGGTAATAAATAAACACACAAACCAGAACTTTCATGTAAATTTTAAAGCTCTACAGAGGCTTTTAGTAAACACATTTGGTCAGTTCAACATCATGAGTTCTGTGGCAGTCATTTTTTATCTTTTAAATATTTCTGTCATCATGTTTCCTCCCCAATAACTCCAGTCTTTCTCCTCTCAGAGTCTATTGAACGCCCCAATGCATTCAATCGCGTTCAAAGAGAGAGCTGAAGAAAGGACGGAGAATAATGCTTAATAGGTGCTTTAGTAATTCTCAAGTTTTCATAGCTTAATCTGTTCTGAAAGCTCGGCAAAGAAAAAAGGCCTTGCAAATGGCCCTCAGAGTTAATTTGATGTGACTTCTGTACAATAAGTCCGGCGGAACACTAGAAGTCCATTCTGCCACGTTACCTTTTCTTCCATCCTCCATGGACCCTTGGAAACCGCTGCCTAAATGTTTCATAAGACGGCATGTATAAGCCACTCAAGTATTCTCTTCCTACAATGCCTACTTTAAGACTATTATTACACTGCGCTTGAGCCAGAGGAGAGGATACAAATAGCAAAGCTTCAGTCTCTCTTTGTTGCAAGTCTGGGATTGATTTAGCACAATTGGGAGAGTCGTTGTGTTCTAAACACACTCATTGTACGCCTCATTTCTTCCCTTTTGCCTTTGTTAAAGTCTCGGCTTCCATTTTTGTTGATAGCAGAGGCCCAGACACAGTGTGTGCTTACTTTGGCGAATTGCATATGAATAGATAGCAGGCCCCATGAGAACACATTACTTTGAGACTTTGATTGTTAGCAAGAGTTTCATTTAGTTTTTGGTCATTTTAGTTTTGAAATTATAAAATTACATGTAGAGTTATTTATGTGCGTCGACAATTGCAAAAATAATGATTCTTCTCAAACAGGTTTCCCTGTATGCTTTCTCCCTTCTGCTATTGGTCAGGATAACCAGTAGTCCCGCCCTCAAACTCAAGGCATTGGTTGAGCCAATGTTGCTACATCAAGCTGCTCTGGATTCTTAAACAAACAAAGCAAAGTTTTCTTAGCGCCACAATGTTACAGAGTAATTAGCCTATAAATGGCTTTTTTTCAGTCGACTCTGCATATTAAGGTAATGTTAGTTTTTGCTTCGCCAAAGAAAATAGCTCCAGTTGCATATCTTCAAGCAACACACGGTAGTGCTGTGTCTGCTGAATGAATCACAGTTTTTGCAATAATCGGTTGATTGCATGATTCAATGATTCTCTAATGAATGAGTCAGTGTTTTGAACAAATCTGTTAAGTGAATAATTCAGTGACTTACTTACAAGGCAGTTACTTGTATCATTCCTAAACTAATCTGTTTTAAACGAATCAACTGAATGAATTATTTAATGAATCATTCTTAAATACAGCAACTTTGTTACCTGCAGAAAGCCTGACTGAAAAATCCCAACCACTTTAACACAGCCAGTTTTGCATAAAAATACACACTTCACATTCAAGTAGTATTGATTTAAAGATATGTCTTATACGCATGCTCGCAAGTGATTAGTTTTGGAACAGCCCCAGAGTTTCTCAAGCGGAAATGACCGGAAAATAAAGATTTTATCCTACAGACTAAACCTCTCCCATGTGACTCTCCACCATTAATCAAGATCTCATTTCAGCACAAAAGTTCAATCAATGAGGAAATGCCTATGATCCAGCTTTGGGGAACATTTTCTCTTAATAATAAATCACTTTATTGCTGTCTTTTGTATACTCATATTACAAGCATTTCCCTTTTTAAATCAGGGATCGAGAAAATGAAATGGATAGAAATGTTAATCTCTCTATTCTCCTCTACATTTTATGGGAATGGCCTTATGGGGGTTCAGAAGAGACAGCATGACTCAGGCCTCCAGTTGAGATACACATTCACTGATGAACCAAGACAAAGAATTGAAGCCACTTCTATTTTCATTTTCTGCTAAAGAAAAATCTCTCTTCCTGTGAGCTTAGCGTGTATTGGAGCTAGCATGTCTAGGTCGCTAACCCTGGAGAAAATAGCTTGCATTAATATGCTGTAATCCAGTGTAATTAGTCAAATAGCCACATGCCAAGCAGATTGTCACAGGCTGTCAGTTTTGGCAGGCTTGCAAGATGGTCCGCTGGCCAGCAGGGAAACCACCGAGAGCACATACATGTACGTAACACCCACGTGCTTGGCAATCAACCACGGGTCATCAGGGGAGATCATTTCTGTCTGACTGCAATATAATGATCTACTTATTTCATTGTGTAAGTCAGTATAAAAACAACATGCATGACAAGATTTTAAAACAATGCATGTCTCAAAACTGAGTCCAATCATTGATTACTCTGAAAAGATACTGTAAGTTGTGTTTAAATTATTACGAAATTGCAATTAATTGTGAGATTTAACTGCAAAAGTTGGTTTTACCATCAAATGAATTTAGTTCCCCCTCCGTCTTGTTCCTTTCAAGACTTCCTCCACCTCCATCTCTTCCTCATGGTGGGGAGCGATATGCAAAGTACATGTGCGCATGAAATAAACACAGTCAAAATAATTATATCAACACCAGTCTTCTCCTCCCACTCCTGAAATCCTCTAGGAAGCGTTTGACATAAGTTGACGAGGGTTGCCCAACAGCCCCGTCAACGCCGCCCAGAAAACTTCTCCATGCAGCGCTGGATTAGCGAGGGTAAAAAGATTTAAACTATATAATTACAAGCGGATCAAGTGCAAATTATCTACCATACTCGACAGCCAGATTACCCTCCACTGTTTCCATCTTACTTGCCCCTGAGGATGAAAGCAACACCCCTCCCACTCAACACAGAGACTAGCATACGCATTCTAGTGCAAACAGCTTTTTTTTTTTTCTAAGGTCATATTGTACCAAAACATTTTTTTGTGTGTTACTATTTTATTTTATTTTATTTTATTTGAGGAAGGAAGGTCTTGATATGGCTGATAATCGTCTGTTGGCACTGGGGAGGAAACCATTGTGGTTTCTTTGCGCTTTGCTGTAAAGAACATGGAGAAATCTAAAGGGGTGAGTGAGATTCTTGGAGGAAAGAATAATAGATGAAGGTGTGAGTTTCACAACAGCCGAGTTCGACCCCTCATACTCTTGTTTCCAGATGCATTTTGTGTAATATTTCAATTGCATTATCTACTCTACATCAATATGTGCTTGTTGAACGTTTGATTTCAAAACCATTGGCCTTAATACAGACTTTGTCCTTCCTTTGCAGCAGTAACAGCTCTGGAATGGATTTCCACTAGATGTTGGAACATGGCTGCAGGGATTTGCTCCCTTTAACAGGCATTAGTGAGGTCAGCTGCCGAAAATCCATCCAAAAGGTGTTCAGTGGGGTTCAGGTCTTGTGCAGATTAGGCAAGGTTTTCCACAGAAGATTGAGTAAATCATCCCTGTATTGACCTCGCTTTGTGCGAAGCGCATTCTGATGCTAAAAAAGAAAAGGTCTGTGCAGTTCTACAGAAAAATTTAGACTGAGGAAATTTTAAGCATCCAGCATAACCGAAATAGCCAAACTTGTTTGTTGGTAGGGATCTCCACATATTTTTGGCCGTGTAGATTATCTCTTTCAGTTCCACCTTACTGTTTTTCCATGTGAAAAGCGCAGTGCTTTGTTTGCGACTTCTCTGTGTCAGGCTGAAGAGAGGCTATTCATCAGGCCAGCGCGATTCCAGTCATCTTAAGCTTGATGAAGGTGTTCAGTGGGGTTCAGGTCTTGTGCAGATTAGGCAAGGTTTTCCACAGAATATTGAGTAAATCATCTCTGTATTGACCTCGCTTTGTGCGAAGCGCATTCTGATGCTAAAAAAGAAAAGGTCTGTGCAGTTCTAAAGAAAAATTTAGACTGAGAAAATTTTAAGCATCCAGCATAAACGAAATAGCCAAACTTGTTTGTTGGTAGGGATCTCCACATATTTTTGGCCGTGTAGATTATCTCTTTCAGTTCCACCTTACTGTTTTTCCATGTGAAAGGCGCAGTGCTTTGTTTGCGACTTCTCTGTGTCAGGGTGAAGAGAGGCTATTCATCAGGCCAGCGCGATTCCAGTCATCTTAAGCTTGATGAGTCTCTTAAGAAGGGCCATTAGTGTGGGCTCAGCAAATGGACCCCATAGAAAATTACACTTCGTCTTTTTAAAAAGCCCTTAACACAAGCCACGATTCCAGTCATCTTAAGCTTGATGAGTCTCTTAAGAAGGGCCATTAGTGTGGGCTCAGCAAATGGACCCAATAGAAAATTACACTTCGTCTTTTTAAAAAGCCCTTAACACAAGCCCTCTCAAGCTGTTTATCTAGATTAGTGTTAGCTGCATGTGTACATATGTGCCTACGGGGACATTTATATGCCTCTTTCTGCTCATTGTTTCCTTTTGTAGCCATTTTGATTTTTGATGAGCTTCTCGTTTCCCTACAAACCATTATTTAATAAAAAACAAAATGGCTCAATCAACTGCAAGAAGAATACACCATAACCAACATATCTGTTTTCGTGGCACGCACAACCTCAAGAGTACGCCTGAAATACGGCCCTCGCAGCAAAACCATTATTGACAAACTGGGTTGGACATATTAGGCAGTGATCTGAGCAGCGAGCAGAGCTCATACTCATCCGTTTATCTCCGCGGTCTCGCTCCGCGACTGAAACTGTGTCACCCCGACACACGCTCTCACACACCCTAAATGTATGTTGACAGTGATTATGCAAAAACCACAAAAACCTCTTTCCGGAGATACCTGCTCTGGGAGCCATTCCCCTTTACTAGGGCTGAAAAATGGATTCCGTGAGGAGCGTCCAGTGAGAGGCTTCTGATAATCTAAAGGAATTTTAAATTTAGCTTATTTTCACTCCTTAAAGCACATGTCACAAATAGGAGCGATCAGATGGGAAATACAGCCTTTGATGTGTGTGTATGTGTGTGTTTTCCTTTCAGATGAATGTTTTTCATCTTTTAAAAGGATCTACAGAAACTTCTGGTAAACAGTTTGAGATATAGATGAATTTCACTAATCATGCTTTAGTTTTGTAGTTTATTAATGTGGTTTGTGGTTTTGAAAGAGCTCAGTCCCCCCCCCCCCCTTTTTATAAATTTTTTTAATCATCCATTGTGCATTAAATTATATTAAATTATGCTCAGCTACGTTCCAGTTGCCTGACTTCAAAGTGTATTCAGCATTTTTTAAGTGAAATGCCAAATTATACCAAGGCAATATTTGATCAAATAGTACAGAAAAACAGTAATTTTGTTAAATATGATTACAATTAAAAATTTCTGCTTGCTATTTTTATATATTTTAAAATGGAATTTATTTTTGTGATGGCAAAGGTGAATTTTCAGCAGCCATTATTCCAGTTTTCAGTGTCACGTGATCCTTCAGAAATCATTCTAATATGCTGATTTGATGCTCAAAACCATGTCGTCTTATTATCAATGTTAAGAACAGTTGTGCTGCTTAATATTTCCTGTACAGGCTTTTCAAATGAACAAAATTATTTCACACATCCTGTGAATTACACAGCTTTGGTATATTTGATTACAAACAATTCAGTAATTTTTTTGCAGGACAGGTTGACCAGAAATGCTAAAATTAGTTTACTTGATGTAAATTAAGGTTGAAAGGGCAGCAGCAGCTTTGAGGAAGAAGTATGTAAGCATGAATTCGGCAGCGACAAGGTTAGGTGAGAGGGGGCACACACACACACACACACACACACACACACACACATTTATACACATAGTGGGCAGACTGTAGTAGTCACACTTTGTCATTCTGTGCTATTTCTCGTGAAGCCAGTCGCCAACAACAGCCGGCAGTAAACAGTCCAGACCCCACCTGTTCAAAAACAGAGCCTTTGGTAAAGACTGTCACATACTGTGCTGGTCTTTCCTCTCTATGACTACAGCGCCACAGCATGTCTGCATTCAAACTCAGCTGCCCCTTACAGCAGACACCCTGTACCCTGTATGCAGTAAAGGCCTTTTACAAGCTACAAAAGTCGCTCAGCCTTTTTGTAATGTGTCCATTATTGCTGTTGAGTGGCAGTGATTGTTTTAAAGGTTTCTTTAATTTCCATTTAATCTCTTAAAAGGAACAACCCACCCACAAATAAAAATTGTCATCAGTTCACCCATGACATGTCACAGCATTTTCGCGCCAAAAAATATTGGTTCTCATGCAAATGAGATTGAGATCTTTTTAACGTAAGTATCAGACATACTCATATGGACTATACATTTATGGTACTTTTATTTATTTATTTATTTTTGCATCTTGAAATTGCTGTAGCATGTATCTATCTATCTATATATATATATACATTTTTTTTTTTGTAATTTTTTTTTTGGTTTTTTTCAAATGTCTCCTCTTGTGTTCAACAGAAGAAGAAAAAAAAAAACATTCACATGGTAGGAACAACATTTGGGTGAGTAAACAGTAGCCCCTTTCACACAGTAATACCAGTAAATTGCCGTAAAATTACCGTAACGACTTTACCGGTAAATACAAAAATGCGCTGTTCACATAGGCAACGACTTTCCATCTTTTTGACCTCTATATGGCTGTGACTCCCGGCGTTGTGTTTGTAAACATGGAGGGGTAGATGCGGTCAGTGTTTTTATTAATGTTTTCATTTTTGTGTCAAACGTTCACATTTATGTAGCTGCTTTTGGCCCAGAGACATCGTAGAGATGACTTTAGACATTTCTTTAATGTCAGTAAATGTGTTATCTGCGCCAGAATGTTATGATTGGACCAGAGTAGACATCTTACGTCAGCACGTTCTGAACTCGTACGTGCTCATACGGGTAATCTCGTTCTGTGTTCACACAGAGCACATTACCGGTAATTTACTGGTAATGTTGCAACTTCTCATAACCGTAAATTGCCAGAATGAATTTACCGGTATTTTTGAAAAGGTCCTGTTCACACATCATCTCTTAAAGGAAATTTACCAGTAAAGACTGTATGTGTGAAAGGGGCTACTGACAGAATTGTCATTTTGGGTGCACTGTTCCTTTAAATGTTTATATGTGCAGGTAAGTTGGCTGTTAGGCTGTGGATTTTGAACCTCTTTAGCGCATATATACATTTTCTCTCACGCACCATAGGGAGTAGTCACCATTCTTGAGATGACAAGTGCTCTCACTTTCTGGACACATTTCCATTACACACACACATTCAGTCCCAGCAGTGGAAGCCTATTAGACAAATCTGCAGAGAGCCCAGCAGAGGTGCTATGATGGAAGGTTGTCAGTGCGACAGGCGACCAGCTTTATAAACATATCAGTCATGCTGGCTGTTCTATCCCCGGCCAGACTCAGCACACATTTCACATGCAGAGGGATTGCACTCATCTCTCAAGGGGCTGTGTGAAAAATTGTGTCCGGTTTAAAAATGATGGATCTTTTTGATGTATTCACCCCGTCATAACGTTCCATTCGGCGGGCAATTCGGGGTGTCTTTTGAAGAATAAGGATGGTGAAAAAGATTTGGCTTGGATGTCATGCTCAATAATAGCTGTTAACGGCAACAAAACGAGAAGAATTGTGGGGCCAATTATCAATAGGGATCCAGTGTTTATATACAGAATCCAAATTTCAAGACTGCACTGACAACAAAACAATTGCATTATTGCAAAATTGCAATATGCAATAGACATGTTAATATGCATCTGTTAGGAACCTTTTACAACCCTAACAGCTGCATATACAACAGACGTAAGCATCCGTGGGCTAGGTAACTGTACGGCCCCTGTGTGTGCGCTGACAGGCCGTGAGCAGTGAGGTAAAAGCCTGGAGCCTGTTCCTGCTCTGATTCTGCTGGTGTGATTAGATTGGGGCAGAAGCCTCCAGCTGGCAGGCCTGTCTGGGACCCGGGGCCGCTCGTCCCTGACACTCGTCACCATTGTGACACCTCTGACAGGCAGCGGACAGCCCTGCCAGACAGGTTCATTAAGCCCCATTTTTTACAGCTGGGCCTCTGTCCTTCTCTCTCTCTCTCTCTCTCTCTCTCTTTCGCCACGATGAGAACAAAAAGACGGGAGAGAATAACGACTGCACTTTGTCAAAGACCTCTGTGTCTACTGGGGCACTGGCTTGTTGATGTTTGATGTGCCAGCTCTGTTGTTATGACAAATTTTTTTCTGATGTGACCTATTTTGAGACGGTTTTTCTCCAGCAGTATCTTTTGTTGCCAGCTAACCCTTTGGCCTGCGCTTTGTCACAGGAAGAGACAGGCGAGGGCATGTGTAGATGCTTATAAATTTGAATACATGTCCGCTGAAACAAAAGCAGGATTAATTTGTTTTGTTTCTGTTTTTTCTTTTTCTTTTCTTTTTTTCTTGTATTGGGGGCAAGTACCTTTTATTGCAAGCACCTGTCACATTTTGTTCAGATATAAAACAACAACAACTACTTCTTAATATTTTAATTTATTATTATTATTGTTAATTACTAACCCTAATAATAATAATAATAATAAAGCACAACAACATTGTATTATTTTTATTGTAATACATTTTTGTTTTTAGCATATAGTATTTATTATTATTATTATTATTATTTATGTTGTAATTTATTTTTTTTGCGTTATTATTATGTTTTATAATTGTATAATTTAGTATTATTAATAATTAGTTTTATTAATGTTTGGATGGTTATTTTGCTTGTCATTATTATTATTTATAATTAGTAGTAGTAGTATTACAAATATGATACTGTTTTATCATTATCATTAATAATTTTTATTATTGTGTATGGTTAATTTTGCTTGTCATTATTATTATTATTATTATCATCATTAATGTATTTTTTTTAATGTTTTTATTGTTATATTCTTTTATTTATTATTATTATGATGTTTATTAATACACATTTTTGTCATTATCAATAATATTTTTTATTGTTGTTTTTTATTTGTTTGTCATTATTATATGAATAATAATATCCCTTCATTCTTTTTCTGCTACTGTTCTTCAGTTGTTCTTTCCATTGTTCTCTTATGTGGAAATCATTGGACCTCTAATACCAAATCTGCCAAATCTACTTCTAATTATACCAATCCACTAGTTTACCATACAACCTGTATGTACAGCACAACAGCTCTTTGAGTTTAGGTCTGGGGGGAGCAAACCTATCTGTTTATCTTGCATTGGTTATTGGTGGTTTGTGTGGAGTGAGGTTACCTATGGTGGTGGATGGTGAGCATTTTGATCTAATCCATTTTTAATTAAGCCCCAGAGACCCACAAGTGACAGGAGGCTCTTCAGTGTCAGCGTTGCACGTTATTCCAGAGAGAAATTAAGCAAGGCCAGTCTGGTTGGTGGAAGCTTTAGGTGCTAACCTTACCCGATTCCCATTCACAGTTACTGTACAAAATGTCCCAAACCTTTCCTCACCTCTGTACCCACCTGGAATGGGCTCTTATCTATATGCCACAAGGCATTCTCTTGTTTAGGCTTGAAGTGTGTGAGTGGGTCTGTGTGTACGCATATGTTTGTGTGTGTGCATGTGTACCTCTTGGTCCGTCAAAGTGGTAGGTGGGGAATGGAGTTTGGCTCATTCTCACTTGTCAGGATGAAGCTCTTGATCCAGCATCTGAGGTCCCTGGGGGTCTCCGAGGAGAAACTCACTAATGATCCCCCTCTTGCCCAGGCCCTGTGTTAGTACTGATTATTTACGCCCGCTTTACCCCCATAGGGACTGTGTTCCAACAGCACGGTGAGAGCGTTGGCCCCACAAGTGAAAGATGTGTCAAAAAAATTGAGGAAAGGTGGAAAGACGGGCCTTTGCATCATCAACAGAAAGCAGCACCTTTTTAGAGATGCCTCCATTTTGAGGTAATCAAAGCCTGGCCTGCCGCCACTCAATGGATACCAGCCAACATTTTTGACGGGAATGGAATGTTTCGCAGTGCTCCGTCAAAGTGGCTTCATGGCACGATGATTGGAGTGACAATCAAACTGCAACTACGGAATGTGTTTCCTAAGCAACGATCATAACACGTGTGACAACGTATTGAAAAACAGTCTGGAAGATCTGTTGGATTGCACTTTGGTTAACGTACCTCTTTCCTTTCGCCTGTGCGTAGGTGCTGGTCTACTCCGAGGGGCTTCACGGTAAATGGATGTTCAGCGAGATCCGAGCAGTGTTCACCAGACGTTTCCTGCTTCAGAACACAGCACTGGAGATCTTTATGGCCAACAGAAGTAAAACTGCCCTATGTGTTTACCACTTTATGAATACAAAAACAATGGCCACTAAAAGTTTCTAGTTTCTATCTGAGTCCTGCACTCTGAGAAAAAAGGTACAAAAGCTGTCATTGGGCAGTACATTTTCACAAGGGTACACTTTTGTATGTTATTTAACCCCAAAAGATGCATATTGTCCCGCCCTGTCTTCCTGTTTCAGTTAAAATGACGTCAACACATAGAGTAACGCTGCGTGTTTCTAAGCATTTCAGGGGACCTTTAAAGGTACATATTAATACCTAAATACTACATATTAGTACCTTTTGAAAGATATCACCTCAGTGACAGATTTTATACCCTTTTCCCTGAAAACCCTGTAGGTTTCTTAAAACCTGCTTGGTGAACCAGCTTCAAAAATGGATGACCAGGTTTTACTGGTAACACTTTACAATAAGGTTCAGTTTGTTAAGATTAGCTAAAGCATTATTAGGTATCATGAACTAATAATGAACAGTTTTTGACAGCATTTATTAATCTGGGTTAATGTTAGTTTAAAAATTATACTATTGTTTGTGAATTTTTTGATTGTTCATAATGCATTGATGTTAATATAATATTTAATTTAATGTTAATTCATACTTAATATACACTACAGTTAAAAAGTTTGGGGTCATAACATCTCTTTTTTTTAAAGAAAATTAAAACGTTTATTCAGCATTAAATTGATCAAAAATGACACTCAAATATTTATAATTTTACAAAAGATTATTATTTCAAATAAATACTGTTTATATAAAACATATAGGTTCCACACAAATATTAAGCAGAATAACTGTTTTCAACTTTAATAACAGAAAAAAAATCTGCATATTTGACACTGAAGACTGGAGTAATGGCTGCTGAAAATTCAGTTCTTCACCACTGGAATGAATTACATCTTAAAATATATTAAATTAGAAAACAGTTATTCTAAACTGTAGTAATAATTCACAGTATTTACTGTATTTTAATTGGATAAATGCAGATTTAGTTGGCCAAAGTCTTCTTTCAATAACGTACAAAAAAAAA